>NW_024609625.1:175000-252500 GCF_018296145.1 Oncorhynchus tshawytscha | reverse complement strand
CCCCCAGACGTTTCAATTTGCTGCCGAAGCAGCTCTATGTCCTCTGGAACATTCTAATGACTTGATTCCAATGATTGAATACTTTAACGACTTTACTTTATAGAAAGACATGGCTTTGCAATTAAAATGACTGAAAATGGATGAATTCAGCGCGTTAAGTTGTTATGGTTACCGTCTCATGGGGGGGCTGACTGGTGTCACGCTTTTTGTCCATCCCTAACAAACACAGCTTTGAATTGCCCACCCTTTACTAGCCTTTACGATCAGGTCTGTTTTCTATGGAACTAAAGTTTTTTTAAACATTTAAACCTGTCTTCTCTTGAGATTAAAGGCATATTCACAGTTTAACCGCAAGTTGTTTTTCAAAGTGTGTATTATATTGGTTCTGCTGATTTGAACACTTAGAGTAAGGAAAGAAGTGTTTCATTTTGTAATTTGGGTGAACTATTCCTTTAACAGGCCTGTGAATGGATCACCGTGGGTGGGATTGTCAGGACACCCGCAGTGATTGATTGACAGGTCTGAAACCCTACCAACTCTGTGACTCATAAACATCCTGCCCGCTCTCCTGACAGGGAAGGCAGTAGATTAGTAATTTAGTCAGAAAAACTAGTCCTCTACCCTTTGATTTTAATTTGTGGCAAAAAAAATATATATATATAGTCTCCTCTTTCACTTCAGCTTATTGTAGCGAAAACAGAAAAAAGGTTGTGTTCTGTTATATTTACATGGACTCCCTGTTGAAGAACAATATAGAATTGTAGGAAAATTGTTTTTAAAAAAATGGAAAAATGTTGTTCACCCCGTTTTATTCAAAGTCAGACAGCGAGGAATAGACCTGCTTGTTATGGCCTCTGCTACACACAAAGCAGCAGTCTTCATGGGGGACACTTTAATCAGTAGGCCTATATCCATATCTTTAATATTACTAGAAGTATCATGACATTAACTCCTTTCATCGGTTTTCTTATTTCATATTTTTTCGGACCAGAATGAGGCTCTGTCCACTACCTATTGTTCCTGCAGTGACGATTCAACATCTTCAAAATGTTTTCGAAATGTATCTGCAGATAAACACGAAAAAAGTCATAGCCTATCAGTATGCAAATTAAGGAGCCAATTGAACTGCTCTCACACCGATGCGATTCGGTTTTACCTAAAAGATCAAAAATAGTCTTTGTTCGAGATGTATCCGGCTGGATGTCATCTCTCAGAGCAGATGCTTCAGGGTCTCTATGCTGCTGATAGGTCATCAGGGTCTCTATGCTGCTGATAGGTCATCAGGGTCTCTATGCTGCTGATAGGTCATCAGGGTCTCTATGCTGCTGATAGGTCATCTCTGAGGAAAAGTGGGGGTGCTGCTGATAGGTCATTTAGGGTCTCTTATGCTGCTGGTAAAGCCTTATCTCAGCTCACTGGTCATCAGGGTCGTCTATGCTGCTGATAGGTCATCCCAGGGTCTCTATGGGTGCTGATAGGTCATCCCAGGGTCTCTATGGGTGCTGATAGGTCATCAGGGTCTCTATGCTGCTGATAGGTCATCAGGGTCTCTATGCTGCTGATAGGTCATCAGGGTCTCTATGCTGCTGATAGGTCATCAGGGTCTCTATGCTGCTGATAGGTCATCAGGGTGACGCTCTATGCACGCTGATAGGTCATCAGGGTCTCTATGCTGCTGACAGGTCATCAGGGTGACGCTCTATGCTGCTGATAGGTCATCAGGGTCTCTATGCTGCTGATAGGTCATCAGGGGTGACGTCTATGCTGCTGATAGGTCATCAGGGTCTCTATGCTGCTGATAGGTCATCAGGGTGACGTCTATGCTGCTGATGGGTCATCAGGGTCTCTATGCTGCTGATAGGTCATCAGGGTCTCTATGCTGCTGATAGGTCATCAGGGTCTCTATGCTGCTGATAGGTCATCAGGGTCTCTATGCTGCTGATAGGTCATCAGGGTCTCTATGCTGCTGATAGGTCATCAGGGTCTCTATGCTGCTGATAGGTCATCAGGGTCTCTATGCTGCTGATAGGTCATCTCTGAGGAAAAGTGGGGGTGTCGAAAGGAGTGGACATTTAGAAAGGAACCATATAAAAACAATTATAAGTCTTTGCTGGTAAAGCCTTATCTCAGCTCACTGGTCATCAGTGGGTAACGTCCCAGACACGGCTACCGGTGGGTAACGTCCCAGACACGGCTACCGGTGGGTAACGTCCCAGACACGGCTACCGGTGGGTAACGTCCCAGACACGGCTACCGGTGGGGAACGTCCCAGACACGGCTACCGGTGGGGGGAACGTCCCAGACACGGCTACCGGTGGGGAACGTCCCCAGACACGGCTACCGGTGGGGAACGTCCCAGACACGGCTACCGGTGGGGAACGTCCCAGACACGGCTACCGGTGGGTAACGTCCCAGACACGGCTACCGGTGGGGAACGTCCCAGACACGGCTACCGGTGGGGAACGTCCCAGACACGGCTACCGGTGGGGAACGTCCCACGGCTACCGACACGGCTACCGGTGGGGAACGTCCCAGACACGGCTACCGGTGGGGAACGTCCCAACGTCCCCCCAGACACGGCTACCGGTGGGGAACGTTCCAGACACGGCTACCGGTGGGGAACGTCCCCAGACACGGCTACCGGTGGGGAACGTCCCAGACACGGCTACCGGTGGGGAACGTCCCCAGACACGGCTACCGGTGGGGAACGTTCACAGACATCCCCACTTCTCCTTTTATGGTTTCTTTCTAAATATCCACTCCTTTCGACACCCTCAATTTTCCTGAGATGCACAGAGATGACCTATCAGCAGGTGACAGCATAGAGACCCCGAGAGACGACCGGCCCCGAGAGACGACCGGCCCCGAGAGACGACCGGCCCCGAGAGACGACCGGCCCCGAGAGATGACGTAAACAGCTGGACCCTATTGCTTTGTTCCCCGAACATCCCAACTCAAACTGACAAGTCACTTTAACGGTCACCGGCAGGACTCGATATGGCCTTCGAATATTTGGTTTACTGTCTCGATGAGATACCATGGACATATATCTATGTTGTTGGATTTATGAATAGCAAAGGGGTTTAGGAGATTGACTTTATTCAGTCGGCCTAGTTAATGAAGGGGAAAAAGTAGTCGGCTATTATCAGCTTGTTTAGTACTTCTGGAAAACACTGAAAAATACAGTGTTGTCTTACGGGAGTGTTCTCCTTGTCCAGCTTCTCTTCCTGTGTGAACAGATCAAGACACTCCCTCAGAGACCCGCCCCCTGTTGCACTCCTCTTAGGGACGGGTAGAGACAGGTCGCAGAAGACGTCGAAGCAGGTGGAGTAGTGAGAACACACCGAGCAGTGAAGAGAACTACGCAGCTGACCTGTAAACAGATCTGAGGGAGAGAGAGAGGAATAGATCACGATAACAAACTAATCTTAAGAAATAAAAGGTTACAATACTGTGATGTGATCAGCAACTCCAAATCTCTTCATGCTCACCTACGATCTTACTGTCGTCCCTCTCCAGGTGTCTCTTCCACATTGCAGACGCCTGCTCGTCAATCCTGAGAGAGAGCGAGATAGGGAGAGACAGAGTGAAAGTGAGAGAGAGCGAGATAGGGAGAGACAGAGTGAAAGAGAGAGAGAGTTAGAAAGAGGGTGGAACGTTTATATTTAGGACTAGAGGTTGAATCTTGCCTCAGTAGGTCATTAGGTGGTCTTTAGTGCATTTGGACCCTTCCATGTCTCTGTACCTGACTGTGGTGCATTTGGGTTCAGGCTCCAGGCTGGTGAGCCGGACGTACGGCCGGCGGTTGATCTCACAGTGAAGCCTGTCCAATAAGAACCTCAGAAACTCCTGAGCATCCTGTTGGCTGGAAGGAAGTAGAGACGTTCTCACTGCTTTACAATAGTTTTGCACGTGCACACACACGGCCGGCTTTATTCTTTTGGGACGAGATTTGGTCTTTAAAGAGATTTTTGTTTTAAAGTTAATTTCCTTTAATTCTACACATTTTGACATGGGGCAGAGAGAACATTTAGCAATTTTATAATTAAATATATGCTAATAATTTTGCCATGGGGTGAGGAAATGTCCGTTTTTCAGATAATTTCCTGAGGTTTTACACATTTTGCCATGGTGTGGAGAATTTCTTTTTAAATTCTACACATTTTTCCATGACTTAAGCCATGTCATTATGATATCTGAGTGAAAATGACCAAATCAATGGGGTGCCCCTGAAAGTCAGGCCCCCTGGGCACGTGCCCGGGTGATAATTCGGCAATGATTACTACAAGTTTAGATAGCTGGCCGCTTGACCAACTTACCAATCAATCTAAAGAAAAATGTTAGCTAACATGCTAACAGGCTAATTGAGTGACTGTCAGTGACTGGCGTAAGACATGTTGACAACTACATTTTGAAATTGCACCTTGTATTGCTCAAATGTTGAACAGTAAGTTGTGACCAGACTGAACCACTTATGCCCAGGGCCCTGCACACACCTACCTGTATCCGCTGAAGTAAGGCACCGCGTCTTTGAAGATGCTGTAGAACTTCCCAGGATTCACTTCTGTGTTATGGTTTTCTTCGTTCACATCCCAGAGACTCAACAGCACCTGGGAGAATGCTGGGTGGGAGAGGTTAGAGGTCAGAGAACCGAAACGCTGAAAGAGAGGAAGGGGAAAGACGAAAGGAAAAGGTTGTATTTACCCTCCATGAGGTGTGGTTCCTCTCTACTGCACATCTCCTGTCTGTAGGCTTTGACCAGACAGTAGTCCCTCAGACCTCTGGTGTGAGATAGACACTGAACCACCGCATTCAGAAAACACTGAGAGAGAGAGAGCGAGAGACAGAGCGAGACAGAGAGCGAGAGACAGAGAGAAACAGAGCGAGAGAGAGAGAGACAGAGGGAGATTACCGACCATTTCGAATCCCACCATACCTTCTCCGCAATGCAATCTGGTTTCAGAGCTTGTCATGGGGGCACCTCAGCCACACTCAAGGTCCTAAACGATATCTTAACCTCCATCGATAAGAAACATTACTGTGCAGCCGTATTCATCGACCTGGCCAAGGCTTTCGACTCTGTCAATCATCACATCCTCATCGGCAGACTCGACAGCCTTGGTTTCTCAAATGATTGCCTCGCCTGGTTCACCAACTACTTCTCTGATAGAGTTCAGTGTGTCTGCTGTCCGGACCTTTGGCAGTCTCTATGGGGGTGCCACAGGGTTAAATTCTTGGCCCGACTCTCTTCTCTGTATGCTGCTGGTGAGTCTCTGATCCACCTCTACGCAGACGACACCATTCTGTATACTTCTGGCCCTTCTTTGGACACTGTGTTAACAACCCTCCAGACGAGCTTCAATGCCATACAACTCTCCTTCCGTGGCCTCCAATTGCTCTTAAATACAAGTAAAACTAAATGCATGCTCTTCAACCGATCGCTGCCTGCTCAGACTTAGAATACGTGGACAACTACAAATACTTAGGTGTCTGGTTAGACTGTAAACTCTCCTTCCAGACTCATATCAAACATCTCCAATCCAAAGTTAAATCTAGAATTGGCTTCCAATTTCGCAACAAAGCATCCTTCACTCATGCTGCCAAACATACCCTTGTAAAACTGACCATCATACCGATCCTCGACTTCGGCGATGTCATTTACAAAATAGCCTCCAATACCCTACTCAATAAATTGGATGCAGTCTATCACAGTGCCATCCGTTTTGTCACCAAAGCAACCATATACTACCTACTACTGCGACCTGTACGCTCTCGTTGGCTGGCCCTCGCTTCATACTCGTCGCCAAACCCACTGGCTCCATGTCATCTACAAGACCCTGCTAGGTAAAGTCCCCCCTTATCTCAGCTCGCTGGTCACCATAGCATCACCCACCTGTAGCACGCGCTCCAGCAGGTATATCTCACTGGTCACCCCCAAAACCAATTCTTCCTTTGGCTGCCTCTCCTTCCAGTTCTCTGCTTCCAATGACTGGAACGAACTACAAAAATCTCAAACTGGAAACACTTATCTCCCTCACTAGCTTTAAGCACCAGCTGTCAGAGAAGCTCACAGTTTACTGCACCTGTACATAGCCCATCTATAATTTAGCCCAAACAACTACCTCTTCCGCTACTGTATTTATTTATTTAGCTTCTTTGCACCCCATTATTTCTATCTATACTTTGCACATTCTTCCACTGCAAATCTACCATTCCAGTGTTTTACTTGTTATATTGTATTTACTTTGCCACCATGGCCTTTTTTTTGCCTTTACCTCCCTTATCTCACCTCATTTGCTCACATCGTATATAGGCTTGTTTCTATTGTATTATTGACTGTATGTTTGTTTTATTCCATGTGTAACTCTGTGTCGTTGTATGTGTCGAGCTACTTTGCTTTATCTTGGCCAGGTCGCAGTTGTAAATGAGAACTTGTTCTCAACTTGCCTACCTGGTTAAATAAAGGTGAAATAAATAACTTTAAAAAACCGGGCAGTCCGCAATCACGTGACCCTTTTGGTGACAGTAAAAACATTAATGAATTTTGTGCGAAAGGCTTAGGGTCGGAGGAGAAGCGACCTGAACGAGGCACTGATGACGTAATCGTCCGTCCTTCAAAACGAGGCGCACCAAAGACAGTCTGGTGTGTAAAAGCGGACTCATCTGCCAACACTGCTGCCTGGGCCAATGTCATCACTTTCTGTTCAGTTAAAGGAACTACAATTCTATCAGGGAGGTTGCTTTTAAAATCCTCCAATAGCATCAACTCTTGAATATCATCAAAGGTGTTAGCTTTGCTGGCTGAACACCAGCGATTAAACAGATACTATTTGGCCCTTGCAAACTCAACAAAAGTATGATGAGAGGGTTTCTTGTGGTTCCTGAAGCGCTGCCTATAAGCTTCAGGCACCAACTCATAAGCCCAAAACACGGTAGTTTTAACTGTATCGTAGTGTAAACTGTCTTCTAGGGAGAAAGCAGCTACTACTTCCTGGACTTTCCCAAACAATTTACATTGTAACAGGAGCGGCCAAACCTCGAGGCGCCAATGCAGCGCAGTGGCAACACGCTCAAATGCAGAGAAATAGGAATCAACTTCCGACTCCCGAAATGGAGGGACTAACGCAATATTTTGAATCACATCGACGCAGGTATGATGACGGGCAGGTTGTGGAGCCACACTGGCGCCAGCGTCTAGTTCCAGTTGTCGGATCCTCACCTTGTCGATTTTCATAATTTATAAATCGAACTTCATCTGTCTCGCTTGATCTTTTTGCTTATCTTCTGCGTCACCTTCAGCCTGGCGGTCCCATCTGAACGACCCGAAGCAGAAGATAAAGGGGGTCCTCCGACTTGGCATCTCCTCTCCTGAAGCCTCCCTCTCCTCATCTTTCAAAGAGAAAATTTGTTTTCTCATTAAACCCTCCCTGACTAGCACCAAAAGCTCAGCCGCCTTTAGGGCTTTCTCGGGGATAAAGAGTCCATAATGGTAAGCTATAGCGAAAAGGTCTCCTTTCCTCAACCCCACCAAACGATCAACAGAGGGCGCTTCAATAAACTTGGAGATGACAGAGGCATCCATTTTGTACACTGCAGCCTACTGAACATAAACTAAACAAATCATCCAAACTCACAACCTACCATCACACCTCAATCACTAACCACAGGTGAGCTCAGAGCAGCAGGGGCAGGTGGGTTTAATTATCCCGGATGAGCCCCCATTGTTACCTACAGTCACACACCTTTACCTCCACGGGAAGTTGAGTGTAGCAGGGTGATGTGTTCCCTCCTCCAAGAGGCGTAACGTTACAATAAGATATTACAGTTTTTAATGTCCCGTTGGTAGGAGAGTTTTAATCGTTGATCATCCAGTTCTTTTCCAATGATTGAAGTTGGCCAATAATATGGAGAGTAGTTGTGGTTCGCCTACTTCTCTGCAAATTCTTACAAGGAACCCTACCCTTCTGTCTTTTCTTCACACGGTGACGGGATTTGGGACTTGTCTCTGAGAAGCAGTATATCCTTCGCGTCGGACTCATTAAAGAAAAAATATTTGTCCAGTTCGAGGTGAGTAATCTCTGTTCTGATTTCCAGAAGCTCTTATAGGTCATAAGAGACGGTAGCAGCAACATTATGTATAAAATGAGTTACAAACAATGCGAAAAACAAACAAAATAGCACAGTTGGTTAGGAGCCCGAAAAACGTCAGCCCTCCCCCTCTGGCGCCATTATCAATAAGGGTCAGTGCTAACATAACCTTAACATTAGCAAGCTGGTAGGGCTAACAGGCTAGTTGGCTAGCAACCTTGCAAGTTTTGTAACAATACATTTAAGTATTTGCTAATAAGTTGGATGAAAATCTAATTGAAACCAATAGTCATGAGTGCAAAGGATTGTTTAATTTGAAGTTCTACATTTGAAGTTATTTCTGTTTGAGTTCCCATTACACCTGCCAGATCCTCCATATTACATATCTGTCATTCTGATCGGTTTTTAAGTAATAAAACTTATTTTTTAAAGTCAAAGTGAAGTGTAATTTTGCATTGGGACTTTTGATGCGTATGCTAATGCAGATTCATATGTTACATGTGGTGACGTTTATGTTACCTACCCTTGAACCGATTTCCCAAATTTCCCTCACCCTGACACACACATCACACGTCAAACTCAAGGACTTACCGTGTTTCCTACGTTACGAAGGCCGACTCTTCCACTCCCAACCTTGAGCTTTTCTTTCTGTGGAGGTGGAAGGGACAGTCAGAGCTGAGGTGAAGGGACAGTCAGAGCTGAACTGGCATACTGTTGTCGGTCTGTGAGTTGTTACAGGCATCACACCCATGTGTCTGTGTACTGGAGTCACCTCGTTAGTCAGGATGTGTTACACCTGTGCTGGCCCAGAGAGTCACCTCATTATTCAGGATGTGTAACACCTGTGCTGGCCCAGAGAGTCACCTCGTTAGTCAGGATGTGTAACACCTGTGCTGGCCCAGAGTCACCTCGTTAGTCAGGATGTGTAACACCTGTGCTGGCCCAGAGAGTCACCTCGTTAGTCAGGATGTGTAACACCTGTGCTGGCCCAGAGAGTCACCTCGTTAGTCAGGATGTGTAACACCTGTGCTGGCCCAGAGAGTCACCTCGTTAGTCAGGATGTGTAACACCTGTGCTGGCCCAGAGAGTCACCTCGTTAGTCAGGATGTGTAACACCTGTGCTGGCCCAGAGAGTCACCTCGTTAGTCAGGATGTGTAACACCTGTGCTGGCCCAGAGAGTCACCTCGTTAGTCAGGATGTGTAACACCTGTGCTGGCCCAGAGAGTCACCTCGTTAGTCAGGATGTGTAACACCTGTGCTGGCCCAGAGAGTCACCTCGTTAGTCAGGATGTGTAACACCTGTGCTGGCCAAGCTGGATTTTAAGAGCTGCTAACCCAGTTTATTAGTTGGAAAGAAAATGTTGGTGGGTGTCTTTTAGAACCCCTTCCTAGTGGGAACCCATGGTGGGTGTCTTTTAGAACCCCTTCCTAGTGGGAACCCGTGGTGGGTGTCTTTTAGAACCCCTTCCTAGTGGGAACCCATGGTGGGTGTCTTTTAGAACCCCTTCCTAGTGGGAACCCATGGTGGGTGTCTTTTAGAACCCCTTCCTAGTGGGAACCCATGGTGGGTGTCTTTTAGAACCCCTTCCTAGTGGGAACCCATGGTGGGTGTCTTTTAGAACCCCTTCCTAGTGGGAACCCGTGGTGGGTGTCTTTTAGAACCCCTTCCTAGTGGGAACTCATGGTGGGTGTCTTTTAGAACCCCTTCCTAGTGGGAACCCATGGTGGGTGTCTTTTAGAACCCCTTCCTAGTGGGAACCCATGGTGGGTGTCTTTTAGAACCCCTTCCTAGTGGGAACCCATGGTGGGTGTCTTTCAGAACCCCTTCCTAGTGGGAACTCATGGTGGGTGTCTTTTAGAACCCCTTCCAAAACCCCAACATTCAGAACTCATTTTGAAACCCCTTTATGTTTTGGTTCGGTTGTCAAAGTGATTTTCTTTGTTCGTTCTCTTTTCTGTGAGGGACGTCAATTTGAGTGTGTCTTATGGGAACGTGTGTGTGAGCCAGATTAAGCCTGTTTATCTGGTCCGGCTCAGAGGAGGCTACGCCGTTTATCCTATTACACACAGGGAACACTGCTGACAGGGTTAGAGACAGTACCTGTGACAGGGTTAGAGACAGTGACAGGGTTAGAGACGCTGCCTGTGGGGCTGCTACGCTGCTACGCTGCCTGTGGGGCTGCCACGCTGCCACGCTACCTGTGGGGCTGCTACGCTACCTGTGGGGCTGCTACGCTACCTGTGGGGCTGCTACGGTACCTGTGACAGAGTTAGAGACGGTACCTGGGGGCTGCTACGGTACCTGTGGGGCTGCTACGCTACCTGTGGGGCTGCTACGGTACCTGCAGAGTTAGAGACGGTACCTGTGGGGCTGCTACCTGTGGGGCTGCTACGCTACCTGTGGGGCTGCTACAGAGTGTGGGGCTGCTACGCTACCTGTGGGCTGCTACGCTACCTGTGGGGCTGCTACGCTACCTGTGGGGCTGCTACGCTACCTGTGGGGCTGCTACGCTACCTGTGGGGCTGCTACGCTACCTGTGGGGCTGCTACGCTACCTGTGGGGCTGCTACGCTACCTGTGGGGCTGCTGCTACCTGTGGGGCTGCTACGCTACCTGTGGGGCTGCTACGCTACCTGTGGGGCTGCTACCTGTGGGGCTGCTACGGTACCTGTGACAGAGTTAGAGACGGTACCTGGGGGCTGCTACGCTACCTGTGGGGCTGCTACGCTACCTGTGGGGCTGCTACAGTACCTGTGGGGCTGCTACGCTACCTGTGGGGCTGCTACGCTACCTGTGGGGCTGGCTGCTACGATACCTGTGGGGCTGGCTGCTATGATACCTGTGGGGCTGGCTGCTACGATACCTGTGGGGCTGCTACGATACCTGTGACAGAGTTAGAGACGGTACCTGTGGGGCTGCTACGCTACCTGTGGGGCTGCTACGGTACCTGTGACAGAGTTAGAGACTGCTGGGGGCTGCTACCTGTGACAGAGTTAGAGACGCTACCTGGGGGCTGCTACGCTACCTGTGGGGCTGCTACGCTACCTGTGGGGCTGCTGCTACGCTACGCTACCTGTGGGGCTGCTACAGTGGGGCCTGTGGGTGGGGCTGCTGCTGCTACGCTACCTGTGGGGCTGCTACGCTACCTGTGGGGCTGCTACGCTACCTGTGGGGCTGCTACGCTACCTGTGGGGCTGCTACGCTACCTGTGGGGCTGCTACGCTACCTGTGGGGCTGCGCTACCTGTGGGGCTGCTACGCTACCTGTGGGGCTGCTACGCTACCTGTGGGGCTGCTACGCTACCTGTGGGGCTGCTACGCTACCTGTGGGCTGCTACGCTACCTGTGGGGCTGCTACGCTACCTGTGGGGCTGCTACGATACCTGTGGGGCTGCTACGATACCTGTGGGGCTGCTACGATACCTGTGGGGCTGCTACGATACCTGTGGGGCTGCTACGATACCTGTGGGGCTGCTACGATACCTGTGACAGAGTTAGAGACGGTACCTGTGGGGCTGCTACGCTGTGTTCTGTGTTTCTTTACCAACTTAACTCCTAATGCCTGTCAATACAACCACAGGGTGTAGCAGGCTCTTGTTCCAATTGGCTGTTGCATTTGGCTCATCAATGACTCATTAGCTGCTGATTCAACTCAGAACCAGGAATGTAATTGCTGGGCTGGAACTAAAGCCTGCAAACCTCAACAGCAGCCCCATTGGTGATGTGTTTGTATGTACATGTGTACAGTAACACTCACCTCTTTGTCTACAACCAGTAGCAGCCCCATCAGTGATGTGTTTGTATGTACATGTGTATAGTAACACTCACCTCTTTGTCTACAACCAGTAGCAGCCCCATCAGTGATGTGTAGAGGAGAGACTTGGAGATGTCAGCCGTGTCTCTCTGGATCCCGTTCTGAGAGACCAGGGTTTGGCACAGAGCCTGGCAGGTCCCGTCCACGGTGACACGCGTTTCTGCCGGCATCGTTACCACAGTCAAAGAGGTCCCCAACTCTACGGCGCAGAAACTAATGAGTTGACTGGTCTCCTGGTCCTGTATCGGCTAGGTTGCTGGTTCAAGTCAACGAGGCTTCTGATGTAGAAAGAAGAACAGATCCCTCTTAATGAAGGTTTGGTAAACCCTATCACAAACAGGGGATCCTCTCTACCAGTACTCTGGTGAGGCACCAGGGGATCCTCTCTACCAGTACTCTGGTGAGGCACCAGGGGATCCTCTCTACCAGTACTCTGGTGAGGCACCAGGGGCACCAGGGGATCCTCTCTACCAGTACTCTGGTGAGGCACCAGGGGATCCTCTCTACCAGTACTCTGGTGAGGCACCAGGGGATCCTCTCTACCAGTACTCTGGTGAGGCACCAGGGGATCCTCTCTACCAGTACTCTGGTGAGGCACCAGGGATCCTCTCTACCAGTACTCTGGTGAGGCACCAGGGGATCCTCTCTACCAGTACTCTGGTGAGGCACCAGGGGATCCTCTCAACCAGTACTCTGGTGAGGCACCAGGGGATCCTCTCTACCAGTACTCTGGTGAGGCACCAGGGGATCCTCTCTACCAGTACTCTGGTGAGGCACCAGGGGATCCTCTCTACCAGTACTCTGGTGAGGCACCAGGGGATCCTCTCTACCAGTACTCTGGTGAGGCACCAGGGGAGTACTCTGGTGAGGCACCAGGGGATCCTACCAGTACTCTGGTGAGGCACCAGGGGATCCTCTCTACCAGTACTCTGGTGAGGCACCAGGGGATCCTCTCTACCAGTACTCTGGTGAGGCACCAGGGGATCCTCTCTACCAGTACTCTGGTGAGGCACCAGGGGATCCTCTCTACCAGTACTCTGGTGAGGCACCAGGGGATCCTCTCTACCAGTACTCTGGTGAGGCACCAGGGGATCCTCTCTACCAGTACTCTGGTGAGGCACCAGTGGGAGAGATTTAGCCCAGTAGGTATCGACGGGGGTTCTGCCCAACTAACAATTCTAGGAAAAAGGAGCATTTTAAACAGAAAGGCACACACAAATACAAGTGTACCAAGCATGTAGCGTCATACACAAGACGACGCTAGGCTGTAATCGCTGCCAAAGGTGCTGAGTAAGGGGTCTGAATACTTTTGAAAATGTTGTATTTCAGCTTAAATGTTTTTAGAAAATTCACCAAAATGTAAAAAAAAAATGTTTTTGCTTTGACATTATAGGGTAGTGTGTGTGTAGATTAATGAGATAAATGCTAACACTATACTACCGCTATAACTACCACTATACTAATGCTATAACTACCACTATAACTACCACTATAACTACCACCATACTAATGCTATAACTACCACCATACTAATGCAATAACTACCACTATCACTACCACTATACTAATGCTATAGCTACCACTATACTAATGATATAACTACCACTATACTAATGCTATAACTTCCACAATAACTACACCATACTAATGCAATAACTACCACTATACTAATGCTATAACTACCACTATAACTACCACCATACTAATGCAATAACTACCACTATAACTACCACTATAACTACCACCATACTAATGCTATAACTACCACCATACTAATGCAATAACTACCACTATCACTACCACTATACTAATGCTATAACTACCACTATACTAATGCTATAACTACCACTATACTAATGCTATAACTACCACTATAACTACCACCATACTAATGCTATAACTACCACAATACCAATGCTATAACTACCACTATAACTAATGCTATAACTACCACTATACTAATGCTATCACTACCACTATACTAATGCTATAACTACCACTATACTAATGTTATAACTACCACTATACTAATGTTATAACTACCACTATACTAATGTCATAACTACCACTATACTAATGCCATAACTACCACTATAACTACCACTATACTAATGATATAACTACCACTATACTAAGGATATAACGACCACTATAACTACCACCATACTAATGCTATAACTACCACTATAACTACCACCATACTAATGCTATAACTACCACAATACTAATGCTATAACTACCACTATACTAATGCTATCACTTCCACTATACTAATGCTATAACTACAGCAAATACTACCACTATACTCATGCTATCACTACCACTATACTAATGCTATCACTACACTAATGCCATACCAACCACTATAACTACCACTATACTAATGGTACAACTACCACTATAACTACCACTATACTAATGATATAACTACCACTATACTAAGGATATAACGACCACTATAACTACCACCATACTAATGCTATAACTACCACTATAACTACCACCATACTAATGCTATAACTACCACAATACTAATGCTATAACTACCACTATACTAATGCTATCACTTCCACTATACTAATGCCATACCTACTACTATAACTACCACTATACTAATGGTATAACTACCTCTATACTAAGGATATAACTACCACTATAACTACCACTATACTAATGCTATAACTACCACTATACTAATGGTATAACTACCACTATACTAAGGATATAACTACCACTATACTAAGGATATAACTACCACTATAACCACCACTATACTAATGCTATAACAACCACTATAACTACCACCATACTAATGCTATAACTACCACTATACTAAGGATATAACTACCACTATAACCACCACTATACTAATGCTATAACAACCACTATAACTACCACCATACTAATGCTATAACTACCACTATACTAATGCTATAACTACCACTATAACTACACCATACTAATGCCATAACTACCACTATACTAATGATATAACCACCACTATACTAATTATATAACTACCACTACAACTACCACTATACTAATGCTATAACTAACACTATACTAATGCTATAACTACCACTATAACTACCACCATACTACCGCTATAACTACCACCATAGTAATGCTATCACTACACTAATGCCATACCAACCACTATAACTACCACTATACTAATGATATAACTACCACTATAACTACCACCATACTACCGCTATAACTACCACCATAGTAATGCTATCACTACACTAATGCCATACCAACCACTATAACTACCACTATACTAATGATATAACTACCACTAACTACCACCATACTAATGATATAACTACCACCATACTAATGCTATAACTACCACAATACTAATGCTATAACTACCACTATACTAATGCTATCACTACCACTATACTAATGCCATACCGACTACTATAACTACCACTATACTAATGGTATAACTACCACTATACTAATGCTATCACTTCCACTATACTAATGCCATACCTACTACTATAACTACCACTATACTAATGCTATAACTACCACTATACTAATGCTATAACTACCACTATACTAATGGTATAACTACCACTATACTAATGCTATCACTTCCACTATACTAATGCCATACCTACTACTATAACTACCACTATACTAATGCTATAACTACCACTATACTAATGCTATAACTACCACTATACTAAAAATATAACTACCACTATAACCACCACTATACTAATGCTATAACAACCACTATAACTACCACCATACTAATGCTATAACTACCACTATACTAATGCTATAACTACCACTATAACTACACCATACTAATGCCATAACTACCACTATAACTACCAATATACTAATGATATAACCACCACTATACTAATTATATAACTACCACTACAACTACCACTATACTAATGCTATAACTAACACTATACTAATGCTATAACTACCACCATACTACCGCTATAACTACCACCATAGTAATGCTATCACTACACTAATGCCATACCAACCACTATAACTACCACTATACTAATGATATAACTACCACTATAACTACCACCATACTAATGATATAACTACCACCATACTAATGCTATCACTACCACTATACTAATGCTACCACTACCACTATACTAATGCCATACCGACTACTATAACTACCACTATACTAATGGTATAACTACCACTATACTAATTATATAACTACCACTACAACTACCACTATACTAATGCTATAACTACCACTATACTAATGCTATAACTACCACTATAACTACCACCATACTACCGCTATAACTACCACCATACTAATGCTATAACTACCACTATAACTACACCATACTAATGCCATAACTACCACTATAACTACCAATATACTAATGATATAACTACCACTATACTAATTATATAACTACCACTACAACTACCACTATACTAATGCTATAACTACCACTATAACTACCAATATACTAATGATATAACTACCACTATACTAATTATATAACTACCGCTATAACTACCACCATAGTAATGCTATAACTACCACCATAGTAATGCTATAACTACCACTATACTAATGCTATAACTACCACTATACTAATGCTATAACTACCACTATAACTACCACCATACTACCGCTATAACTACCACCATAGTAATGCTATAACTACCACTATAACTACCACCATAGTAATGCTATAACTACCACCATAGTAATGCTATAACTACTAATGCTATAACTACCACCATACTAATGATATAACGACCACTATACTAATGCTATAACTACCACTATACTAATGCTATAACTACCACCAAACTAATGATATAACTACCACTATAACTACACCATACTACCACTATAACTACCAGTATAACTACCACCATACAAATGCTATAACTACCACTATAACTACCACTATACTAATGTTATAACTACCACTATAACTACCACTATACTAATGCTCTAACTACCAATATACTAATGCTATAACTACCACCATACTAATGCTATGACTACCACTATAACTACCACTATACTAATGCTATAACTACCACTATACTAATAATATAACTACCAATATACTAATGCTATAACTACCATTATAACTACCACGATACTAATGCTATCACTACCACTATACTAATGCTATCACTACCACTATACTAATGTCATAACTACCACTATAACTACCACTATACTAATGATAAAACTACCACCATACTAATGCTATAACTACCACTATAACTACCACCATACTAATGCTATAACTACCACTATAACTACCACCATACTAATGCTATAACTACCACTATACTAATGCTATAACTACCACTATAACTACCACCATACTAATGCTATAACTACCACTATACTAATGCTATAACTACCACTATAACTACCACTATACTAATGCTATAACTACCACTATAACTACCACTATACTAATGCTATAACTACCACTATAACTACCACTATACTAATGCTATAACTACCACCATACTAATGCTATAACTACCACTATAACTACCACTATACTAATGTTATAACTACCACTGTACTAATGCTATAACTACCACTGTAACTACCACTCTACTAATGCTATAACTACCACTATACGAATGATATAACTACCACTATAACTACCACTATACTAATGCTATAACTACCACCATACTAATGCTATAACTACCACTATAACTACCACCATACTAATGCTATAACTACCACAATTACTACCACTATACTAATGCTATCACTACACTAATGCCATACCTACCACTATAACTGCCACCATACTAATGCTATAACTACCACCATAGTAATGCTATAACTACCACAATACTAATGCTATAACTACCACTATACTAATGCTATAACTACCACTATAACTACCACTATACTAATGCTATAACTACTACTATAACTACCACTATACTAATGCTATAACTAACACAATTACTACCACTATACTAATGGTATAACTACCACTATACTAAGGATATAACTACCAATATAACTACCACTATACTAATGCTATAACTACCACTATACTAATGCTATAACCACCACTATACTAATGCTATAACTACCACTATAACTACACCATAATAATGCCATAACTACCACTATAGTAATGCCATAACTACCACTATAACTACCACCATAGTAATGCTATAACTACCACCATAGTAATGCTATAACTACCAATATACTAATGATATAACTACCACTATACTAAGGATATAACTACCACTATACTAATGGTATAACTACCACTATACTAAGGATATAACTATCACTATACTAATGCTATAACTACCACTATAACTACCACCATAGTAATGCTATAACTATCACTATACTAATGCTATAACTACCACTATAAGTACCACCATACTAATGCTATAACTACCACTATAACTACCACTATACTAATGCTATAACTACCACTATAACTACCACTATACTAATGCTATAACTACCACTATAAGTACCACCATACTAATGCTATAACTACCACTATAACTACCACTATACTAATGCTATAACTACCACTATAACTACCACTATACTAATGCCATACCTACTACTATAACTACCACTATACTAATGGTATAACTACCACTATACTAAGGATATAACTACCACTATAACTACCACTATACTAATGCTATAACTACCACTATACTAATGCTATAACTACCACAATAACCACCACTATACTAATGCTATAACAACCACTATAACTACCACGATACTAATGCTATAACTGCCACTATACTAATGCTATAACTACCACTATAACTACACCATACTAATGCCATAACTACCACTATAGTAATGCCATAACTACCACTATAACTACCAATATACTCATTATATAACTACCACTATAACTACCACTTTACTAAGGATATAACTACCACTATAACTACCACCATACTAATGCTATAACTACCACTATACTAAGACTATAACTACCACTATACTAATGCTATAACTACCACTATACTAATGCTATAACTACCACTATACTAATGCTATAACTACCACTCTACTAATGCTATAACTACCACTATACTAATAATATAACTACCAATATACTAATGCTATAACTACCACTATAACTACCACCATACTAATGCTATCACTACCACTATATGAATGTTATAACTACCACTATAACTACCACCATACTAATGCTATAACTACCATTATAACTACCACTATACTAATGCCATAACTACCACTATACTAATGCTATAACTACCACTATACGAATGCTATAACTACCACTATAACTACCACTATACTAATGCCATAACTACCACTATACTAATGCTATAACTACCACTATACGAATGCTATAACTACCACTATAACTACCATTATACTAATGCTATAACTACCACTATAACTACCACGATACTAATGCTATAACTACCACCATACTAATGCTATAACTACCACTATAACTACCACCATACTAATGCTATGACTACCACTATACTAATGCTATAATTACCACTATAACTACCACTATACTAATGCTATAACTACCACAATTACTACCACTATACTAATGCTATCACTACACTAATGCCATACCTACCACTATAACTACCACTATACTAATGGTATAACTACCACTATACTAATGGTAAAACTACCACTATACTAAGGATATAACTACCACTATAACTACCACCATACTAATGCTATAACTACCAGCATACTAATGCTATAACTATCACTATACTAATGCTATAACTACCACTATACTAATGCTATAACTACCACTATAACTACCACCATACTAATGCTATAACTACCACTATACTAATGCTATAACTACCACTATACTAATGCTATAACTACCACAATTACTACCACTATACTAATGCTATCACTACCACTATACTAATGCTGTCACTACACTAATGCCATACCTACCACTATAACTACCACTATACTAATGGTATAACTACCACTATACTAAGGATATAACTACCACTATAACTACCACCATACTAATGCTATAACTACCACCATACTAATGCTATAACTACCACCATACTAATGCTATAACTACCACCATACTAATGCTATCACTACCACTATACTAATGCCATACCTACCACTATACTAATGCTATAACTACCACTATAACTACCACCATACTAATGCTATAACTACCACTATACTAATGCTATAACTACCACTATAACTACCACTATAACTACCACCATACTAATGCTATAACTACCACTATAACGAATACCATACTAATGCTATAACCACCACTAGAACTAATACCATAGTAATGCTATAACTACCACTAGAACTAATATCTTACTAATGCTATAACTACCACTAGAACTAATACCATACTAATGCTATAACTACCACTAGAACTAATACCATACTAATGCTATAACTACCACTAGAACTAATACCATAGTAATGCTATAACTACCACTATACTAAGGATATAACTACCACTATAACTACCACCATACTAATGCTATAACTACCACTCGAACTAATACCTTACTAATGCTATAACTACCACTATAACTAATACCTTACTAATGCTATAACTACCACTAGAACTAATACCATAGTAATGCTATAACTACCACTAGAACTAATACCTTACTAATGCTATAACTACCACTAGAACTAATACCATACTAATGCTATAACTACCACTAGAACTAATACCATACTAATGCTATAACTACCACTATAACTAATACCTTACTAATGCTAGAACTACCACTAGAACTACCACTAGAACTACCACTAGAACTAATACCTTACTAATGCTATAACTACCACGATAACGAATACCATACTAATGCTATAACTACCACTAGAACTAATACCATACTAATGCTATAACTACCACTATGACTAATACCTTACTAATGCTATAACTACCACTATAACTAATACTATAACTAATACCAAACTAATGCTATAACTACCACTATAACTACCACTATAACTAATACCATACTCATGCTATAACTACCACTAGAACTACCACTAGAACTACCACTAGAACTACCACTAGAACTACCACTAGAACTACCACTATAACTAATACCATACTAATGCTATAACTACCACTATAACTAATGCTAGAACTACCACTAGAACTACCACTATACTAATGCTATAACTACCACTATACTAATGCTATAACTACCGCTAGAACTTCCACTAGAACTACCACTATAACTACCACTATAACTACCACTATAACTACCACTATAACTACCACTATAACTACCACTATAACTACCACTATAACTACCACTATAACTACCACTATAACTACCACTATAACTACCACTATAACTACCACTATAACTAACACTATAACTAACACTATACTAATGCTATAACTACCACTATACTACCGCTAGAACTACCACTAGAACTAATACCATACTAATGCTAGAACTACCACTATAACTAATGCTAGAACTACCACTAGAACTACCACTAGAACTACCACTATACTAATGCTATAACTACCACTATACTAATGCTATAACTACCGCTAGAACTTCCGCTAGAACTACCACTAGAACTACCACTATAACTACCACTATAACTACCACTATAGCTACCACTATAACTACCACTATAACTACCACTATAACTACCACTATAACTACCACTATACTAATGCTATAACTACCACTATACTACCGCTAGAACTACCACTAGAACTACCACTAGAACTACCACTAGAACTAATACCATACTAATGCTAGAACTACCACTAGAACTAATACCTTAATGCTATAACTACCACTAGAACTAATATCATACTAATGCTATAACTACCACTAGAACTAATACCATACTAATGCTATAACTACCACTAGAACTAATACCATACTAATGCTATAACTACCACTAGAACTAATACCTTAATGCTATAACTACCACTAGAACTAATACCTTACTAATGCTATAACTACCACTAGAACTAATACCTTACTAATGCTATAACTACCACTCGAACTAATACCTTACTAATGCTATAACTACCACTATAACTAATACCTTACTAATGCTATAACTACCACTAGAACTAATACCATAGTAATGCTATAACTACCACTAGAACTAATACCTTACTAATGCTATAACTACCACTAGAACTAATACCATACTAATGCTATAACTACCACTAGAACTAATACCTTACTAATGCTATAACTACCACTAGAACTAATACCATAGTAATGCTATAACTACCACTAGAACTAATACCTTACTAATGCTATAACTACCACTAGAACTAATACCATACTAATGCTATAACTACCACTAGAACTAATACCATACTAATGCTATAACTACCACTATAACTAATACCTTACTAATGCTATAACTACCACTAGAACTACCACTAGAACTACCACTAGAACTACCACTAGAACTAATACCTTACTAATGCTATAACTACCACGATAACGAATACCATACTAATGCTATAACTACCACTAGAACTAATACCATACTAATGCTATAACTACCACTATGACTAATACCTTACTAATGCTATAACTACCACTATAACTAATACTATAACTAATACCAAACTAATGCTATAACTACCACTAGAACTAATACCATACTAATGCTATAACTACCACTATAACTAATACCTTACTAATGCTAGAACTACCACTAGAACTACCACTAGAACTACCACTAGAACTACCACTAGAACTACCACTATACTAATGCTATAACTACCACTAATGAACTACCACTATAACTACCGAAACTACCACTAGAACTACCACTAGAACTACCACTATAACTACCACTATAACTACCACTATAACTACCACTATAACTACCACTATAACTAACTAAACTAACACTATAACTAATGCCACTATAACTACCACTAGAACTAATACCATACTAATGCTATAACTACCACTAGAACTAATACCATACTAA
Organism: Oncorhynchus tshawytscha; assembly: GCF_018296145.1. NCBI lineage: Eukaryota > Metazoa > Chordata > Actinopteri > Salmoniformes > Salmonidae > Oncorhynchus > Oncorhynchus tshawytscha. The sequence continues at coordinate 229,590 of NW_024609625.1, read as the reverse complement.
TGCTATAACTACCACTAGAACTAATACCACTAATGCTAAACTACCACTAGAACTAATACCATACTAATGCTATAACTACCACTAGAACTAATACCATACTAATGCTATAACTACCACTAGAACTAATACCATACTAATGCTATAACTACCACTAGAACTAATACCATACTAATGCTATAACTACCACTAGAACTAATACCTTACTAATGCTATAACTACCACTAGAACTAATACCATACTAATGCTATAACTACCACTAGAACTAATACCATACTAATGCTATAACTACCACTAGAACTAATACCATACTAATGCTATAACTACCACTAGAACTAATACCATACTAATGCTATAACTACCACTAGAACTAATACCTTACTAATGCTATAACTACCACTAGAACTAATACCATACTAATGCTATAACTACCACTAGAACTAATACCATACTAATGCTATAACTACCACTAGAACTAATACCATACTAATGCTATAACTACCACTAGAACTAATACCATACTAATGCTATAACTACCACTAGAACTAATACCATACTAATGCTATAACTACCACTAGAACTAATACCATACTAATGCTATAACTACCACTAGAACTAATACCATACTAATGCTATAACTACCACTAACTAATGCTATAACTACCACTAGAACTAATACCATACTAATGCTATAACTACCACTAGAACTACCACTATAACTAATACCTTACTAATGCTATAACTACCACTATAACTAATACCTTACTAATGCTATAACTACCACTATAACTAATACATTACTAATGCTATAACTACCACTATAACTACCACTATAACTAATACCATACTACCACTAGAACTACCACTAGAACTACCACTAGAACTACCACTAGAACTACCACTAGAACTACCACTAGAACTACCACTAGAAGTAATACCATACTAATGCTATAACTACCACTACAAGTAATGCTAGAACTACCACTAGAACTACCACTAGACTAATGCTATAACTACCACTAGACTAATGCTATAACTACCACTAGAACTACCACTAGAACTAATACCATAGTAATGCTATAACTACCGCTAGAACTACCGCTAGAACTACCACTAGAACTACCACTAGAACAACCCCTAAACAACCACTAGAACTACCATTAGAACAACCACTAGAACTACCACTAGAACTACCACTAGAACTACCATTAGAACTACCACTAGAACTACCACTATACTAATGCTATAACTACCACTATACTAATGCTATAACTACCACTAACTACTATAACTACCACTGAACTACCACTAGAACTACCACTAGAACTACCACTAGAACTAATGAACTACATACTACCATGCTAGAACGACCACTAGAACTACCACTAGAACTACCACCATACTAATGCTATAACTACCACCATACTAATGCTATAACTACCACTATAACTACCACTATAACTAATACCATACTAATGCTATAACTACCACTATAACTACCACCATACTAATGCTACAACTACCACTATCACTACCACTTACTAATGATATAACTACCACTATACTAATGCTATAACTACCACTATAACTACCACCATACCAATGCTATAACTACCACTATAACTACCACCATACTAATGCTATAACTACCACTATAACTACCACTATACCAATGCTATAACTACCACTATAACTACCACCATACTAATGCTACAACTACCACTATACGAATGATATAACTACCACTATACTAAGGATATAACTACCACCTTACTAATGCTATAACTACCACTATAACTACCACTATACCAATGCTATAACTACCACTATAACTACCACCTTACTAATGCTATAACTACCACTATAACTACCACTATACCAATGCTATAACTACCACTATAACTACCACCATACTAATGCTATAACTACCACCATACTAATGCTACAACTACCACTATACTAATGATATAACTACCACTATACTAAGGATATAACTACCACTATAACTACCACTATACTACCGCTATAACTACCACTATAACTACCACTATAACTACCACTATACTAATGCTATAACTACCACTATACTAATGCTATAACTACCACTATAACTACCACTATACTAATGCTATAACTACCACTATAACTACCACTATACTAATGCTATAACTACCACTATACTAATGCTATAACTACCACTATAACTACCACTATACTAATGCTATAACTACCACTATACTAATGCTATAACTACCACTATAACTACCACTATACTAATGCTATAACTACCACTATAACTACCACTATACTAATGATATAACTACCACTATAACTACCACTATACTAATGCTATAACTACCACTATACTAATGCTATAACTACCACTATAACTACCACCATACTAATGCTACAACTACCACTATACTAATGCTACAACTACCACTATACTAAGGATATAACTACCACTATAACTACCACCATACTAATGCTATAACTACCACTATAACTACCACTATACTACCGCTATAACTACCACTATACTAATGCTATAACTACCACTATACTAATGCTATAACTACCACTATAACTACCACTATACTAATGCTATAACTACCACTATACTAATGCTATAACTACCACTATACTAATGCTACCACTGCTAATGCTATAACTACCACTATAACTACCACTATACTAATGATATAACTACCACTATACTAATGATATAACTACCACTATAACTACCACTATACTAATGCTATAACTACCACTATAACTAATACCTTACTAATGCTATAACTACCACTAGAACTAATACCTTACTAATGCTATAACTACCACTAGAACTAATACCATAGTAATGCTATAACTACCACTAGAACTAATACCTTACTAATGCTATAACTACCACTAGAACTAATACCATACTAATGCTATAACTACCACTAGAACTAATACCATACTAATGCTATAACTACCACTATAACTAATACCTTACTAATGCTATAACTACCACTAGAACTACCACTAGAACTAATACCTTACTAATGCTATAACTACCACGATAACGAATACCATACTAATGCTATAACTACCACTAGAACTAATACCATACTAATGCTATAACTACCACTATGACTAATACCTTACTAATGCTATAACTACCACTATAACTAATACTATAACTAATACCAAACTAATGCTATAACTACCACTATAACTACCACTATAACTAATACCATACTCATGCTATAACTACCACTAGAACTACCACTAGAACTACCACTAGAACTACCACTAGAACTACCACTAGAACTACCACTATAACTAATACCATACTAATGCTATAACTACCACTATACTAATGCTATAACTACCGCTAGAACTACCGCTAGAACTACCGCTAGAACTACCACTAGAACTACCACTATAACTACCACTATAACTACCACTATAACTAACACTATAACTAACACTATAGCTAACACTATAACTAACACTATACTACCGCTAAACTACCACTAGAACTACCACTAGAACTAATACCATACTAATGCTATAACTACCACTATAACTAATACCATACTAATGCTATAACTACCACTAGAACTAATACCTTAATGCTATAACTACCACTAGAACTAATACCATACTAATGCTATAACTACCACTAGAACTAATACCATACTAATGCTATAACTACCACTAGAACTAATACCATACTAATGCTATAACTACCACTAGAACTAATACCATACTAATGCTATAACTACCACTAGAACTAATACCTTAATGCTATAACTACCACTAGAACTAATACCATACTAATGCTATAACTACCACTAGAACTAATACCATACTAATGCTATAACTACCACTAGAACTAATACCATACTAATGCTATAACTACCACTAGAACTAATACCATACTAATGCTATAACTACCACTAGAACTAATACCTTAATGCTATAACTACCACTAGAACTAATACCATACTAATGCTATAACTACCACTAGAACTAATACCATACTAATGCTATAACTACCACTAGAACTAATACCATACTAATGCTATAACTACCACTAGAACTAATACCATACTAATGCTATAACTACCACTAGAACTAATACCTACTAATGCTATAACTACCACTAGAACTAATACCATACTAATGCTATAACTACCACTAGAACTAATACCATACTAATGCTATAACTACCACTAGAACTAATACCATACTAATGCTATAACTACCACTAGAACTAATACCATACTAATGCTATAACTACCACTAGAACTAATACCTACTAATGCTATAACTACCACTAGAACTAATACCATAATGCTATAACTACCACTAGAACTAATACCATACTAATGCTATAACTACCACTAGAACTAATACCATACTAATGCTATAACTACCACTAGAACTAATACCATACTAATGCTATAACTACCACTAGAACTAATACCATACTAATGCTATAACTACCACTAGAACTAATACCATACTAATGCTATAACTACCACTAGAACTAATACCATACTAATGCTATAACTACCACTAGAACTAATACCATACTAATGCTATAACTACCACTAGAACTAATACCTACTAATGCTATAACTACCACTAGAACTAATACCATACTAATGCTATAACTACCACTAGAACTAATACCATACTAATGCTATAACTACCACTAGAACTAATACCATACTAATGCTATAACTACCACTAGAACTAATACCATACTAATGCTATAACTACCACTAGAACTAATACCATACTAATGCTATAACTACCACTAGAACTAATACCATACTAATGCTATAACTACCACTAGAACTAATACCATACTAATGCTATAACTACCACTATGAACTAATACCTTACTAATGCTATAACTACCACTATAACTAATACTATAACATACTAATGCTATAACTACCACTATAACTACCACTACTAATACCATACTAATGCTATAACTACCACTAGAACTACCACTAGAACTACCACTAGAACTACCACTAGAACTACCACTAGAACTACCACTATACTAATGCTATAACTACCACTATACTAATGCTATAACTACCATAGAACTACCGCTAGAACTACCGCTAGAACTACCACTAGAACTACCACTATAAACTATAACTACCACTATAACTAACACTATAACTAACACTATACTAATGCTATAACTAACACTACTATAGAACTACCACTAGAACTACCACTAGAACTAATACCATACTAATGCTATAACTACCACTAGAACTAATACCATACTAATGCTATAACTACCACTAGAACTAATACCTTAATGAAACTACCACTAGAACTAATACCACTAATGCTATAACTACCACTAGAACTAATACCATACTAATGAACTACCACTAGAACTAATACCATACTAATGCTATAACTACCACTAGAACTAATACCATACTAATGCTATAACTACCACTAGAACTAATACCTTAATGCTATAACTACCACTAGAACTAATACCATACTAATGCTATAACTACCACTAGAACTAATACCATACTAATGCTAAACTACCACTAGAACTAATACCATACTAATGCTATAACTACCACTAGAACTAATACTATACTAATGCTATAACTACCACTAGAACTACCAATGCTATAACTACCACTAGAACTAATACCATACTAATGCTATAACTACCACTAGAACTAATACCATACTAATGCTATAACTACCACTAGAACTAATACCATACTAATGCTATAACTACCACTAGAACTACCATACTAATGCTATAACTACCACTAGAACTATACCATAATGCTATAACTACCACTAGAACTAATACCATACTAATGCTATAACTACCACTAGAACTAATACCATACTAATGCTATAACTACCACTAGAACTAATACCATACTAATGCTATAACTACCACTAGAACTAATACCATACTAATGCTATAACTACCACTAGAACTAATACCATACTAATGCTATAACTACCACTAGAACTAATACCATACTAATGCTATAACTACCACTAGAACTAATACCATACTAATGCTATAACTACCACTAGAACTAATACCATACTAATGCTATAACTACCACTAGAACTAATACCATACTAATGCTATAACTACCACTAGAACTAATACCATACTAATGCTATAACTACCACTAGAACTAATACCATACTAATGCTATAACTACCACTAGAACTAATACCATACTAATGCTATAACTACCACTAGAACTAATACCATACTAATGCTATAACTACCACTAGAACTAATACCATACTAATGCTATAACTACCACTAGAACTAATACCATACTAATGCTATAACTACCACTAGAACTAATACCATACTAATGCTATAACTACCACTAGAACTAATACCATACTAATGCTATAACTACCACTAGAACTAATACCATACTAATGCTATAACTACCACTAGAACTAATACCATACTAATGCTATAACTACCACTAGAACTAATACCATACTAATGCTATAACTACCACTAGAACTAATACCATACTAATGCTATAACTACCACTAGAACTAATACCTTACTAATGCTATAACTACCACTAGAACTAATACCATACTAATGCTATAACTACCACTAGAACTACCACTATAACTAATACCTTACTAATGCTATAACTACCACTATAACTAATACCTTACTAATAACTACCACTATAACTAATACATTACTAATGCTATAACTACCACTATAACTACCACTATAACTACCACTAATGCTATAACTACCACTAGAACTACCACTAGAACTACCACTAGAACTACCACTAGAACTACCACTAGAACTACCACTAGAACTACCACTAGAACTACCACTAGAACTAATACCATACTAATGCTATAACTACCACTACAAGTAATGCTAGAACTACCACTAGAACTACCACTAGACTAATGCTATAACTACCACTAGACTAATGCTATAACTACCACTAGAACTACCACTACCATAGTAATGCTATAACTACCGCTAGAACTACCGCTAGAACTACCACTAGAACTACCACTAGAACAACCCCTAAACAACCACTAGAACTACCATTAGAACTACCACTAGAACTACCACTAGAACTACCACTATACTAATGCTATAACTACCACTATACTAATGCTATAACTACCACTATAACTACCACTATAACTACCACTAGAACTACCACTAGAACTACCACTAGAACTACCACTAGAACTAATACCATACTAATGCTAGAACGACCACTAGAACTACCACTAGAACTACCACCATACTAATGCTATAACTACCACCATACTAATGCTATAACTACCACTATAACTACCACTATAACTAATACCATACTAATGCTATAACTACCACTATAACTACCACCATACTAATGCTACAACTACCACTATCACTACCACTATACTAATGATATAACTACCACTATACTAATGCTATAACTACCACTATAACTACCACTATACCAATGCTATAACTACCACTATAACTACCACCATACTAATGCTACAACTACCACTATACGAATGATATAACTACCACTATACTAAGGATATAACTACCACCTTACTAATGCTATAACTACCACTATAACTACCACCATACTAATGCTACAACTACCACTATACGAATGATATAACTACCACTATACTAAGGATATAACTACCACTATAACTACCACTATACTACCGCTATAACTACCACTATAACTACCACTATAACTACCACTATACTAATGCTATAACTACCACTATACTAATGCTATAACTACCACTATAACTACCACTATACTAATGCTATAACTACCACTATAACTACCACTATACTAATGCTATAACTACCACTATACTAATGCTATAACTACCACTATAACTACCACTATACTAATGCTATAACTACCACTATACTAATGCTATAACTACCACTATAACTACCACTATACTAATGCTATAACTACCACTATAACTACCACTATACTAATGATATAACTACCACTATAACTACCACTATACTAATGCTATAACTACCACTATACTAATGATATAACTACCACTATAACTACCACTATACTAATGCTATAACTACCACTATAACTACCACCATACTAATGCTACAACTACCACTATACTAATGATATAACTACCACTATACTAAGGATATAACTACCACTATAACTACCACCATACTAATGCTATAACTACCACTATAACTACCACTATACTACCGCTATAACTACCACTATACTAATGCTATAACTACCACTATAACTACCACTATACTAATGCTATAACTACCACTATACTAATGCTATAACTACCACTATACTAAAGCTATAACTACCACTATAACTACCACTATACTAATGATATAACTACCACTATACTAATGATATAACTACCACTATAACTACCACCATACTAATGCTACAACTACCACTATACTAATGCTATAACTACCACTATAACTAATACCATACTAATGCTATAACCACCACTAGAACTAATACCATAGTAATGCTATAACTACCACTAGAACTAATATCTTACTAATGCTATAACTACCACTAGAACTAATACCATACTAATGCTATAACTACCACTAGAACTAATACCATACTAATGCTATAACTACCACTATAACTAATACCTTACTAATGCTATAACTACCACTAGAACTACCACTAGAACTACCACTAGAACTAATACCTTACTAATGCTATAACTACCACGATAACGAATACCATACTAATGCTATAACTACCACTAGAACTAATACCATACTAATGCTATAACTACCACTATGACTAATACCTTACTAATGCTATAACTACCACTATAACTAATACTATAACTAATACCAAACTACCGCTATAACTACCACTATAACTACCACTATAACTAATACCATACTAATGCTATAACTACCACTAGAACTACCACTAGAACTACCACTAGAACTACCACTAGAACTACCACTATACTAATGCTATAACTACCACTATACTAATGCTATAACTACCGCTAGAACTACCGCTAGAACTACCGCTAGAACTACCACTAGAACTACCACTAGAACTAACACTATAACTAACACTATAACTAACACTATAACTAACACTATAACTAACACTATAACTAACACTATAACTAACACTATAACTAACACTATACTACCGCTAGAACTACCACTAGAACTACCACTAGAACTAATACCATACTAATGCTAGAACTACCACTAGAACTAATACCTTAATGCTATAACTACCACTAGAACTAATACCATAATGCTATAACTACCACTAGAACTAATACCATACTAATGCTATAACTACCACTAGAACTAATACCATACTAATGCTATAACTACCACTAGAACTAATACCATACTAATGCTATAACTACCACTAGAACTAATACCATACTAATGCTATAACTACCACTAGAACTAATACCATACTAATGCTATAACTACCACTAGAACTAATACCTTAATGCTATAACTACCACTAGAACTAATACCATACTAATGCTATAACTACCACTAATACCATACTAATGCTATAACTACCACTAGAACTAATACCATACTAATGCTATAACTACCACTAGAACTAATACCATACTAATGCTATAACTACCACTAGAACTAATACCTTAATGCTATAACTACCACTAGAACTAATACCATACTAATGCTATAACTACCACTAGAACTAATACCATACTAATGCTATAACTACCACTAGAACTAATACCATACTAATGCTATAACTACCACTAGAACTAATACCTTAATGCTATAACTACCACTAGAACTAATACCATACTAATGCTATAACTACCACTAGAACTAATACCATACTAATGCTATAACTACCACTAGAACTAATACCATACTAATGCTATAACTACCACTAGAACTAATACCACTAATGCTATAACTACCACTAGAACTAATACCTTAATGCTATAACTACCACTAGAACTAATACCATACTAATGCTATAACTACCACTAGAACTAATACCATACTAATGCTAAACTACCACTAGAACTAATACCATACTAATGCTATAACTACCACTAGAACTAATACCATACTAATGCTATAACTACCACTAGAACTAATACCATACTAATGCTATAACTACCACTAGAACTAATACCATACTAATGCTATAACTACCACTAGAACTAATACCTTACTAATGCTATAACTACCACTAGAACTAATACCATACTAATGCTATAACTACCACTAGAACTACCACTATAACTAATACCTTACTAATGCTATAACTACCACTATAACTAATACCTTACTAATGCTATAACTACCACTATAACTAATACATTACTAATGCTATAACTACCACTATAACTACCACTATAACTAATACCATACTAATGCTATAACTATACTAGAACTACCACTATAACTACCACTAGAACTACCACTAGAACTACCACTAGAACTACCACTAGAACTACCACTAGAACTAATACCATACTAATGCTATAACTACCACTAGTAATGCTACTACCACTAGAACTACCACTAGACTAATGCTATAACTACCACTATACTAATGCTATAACTACCACTAGAACTACCACTAGAACTAATACCATACTAATGCTATAACTACCACTATAACTACCGCTAGAACTACCACTAGAACTACTAGAACTACCACTAGAACTACCACTATAACTACCACTATAACTACCACTATACTAATGCTATAACTACCACTATAACTACCACTAATGCTATAACTACCACTATAACTACCACTAGAACTAATGCTAGAACTACCACTATAACTACCACCATACTAATGCTAGAACTACCACTAGAACTACCACTAGAACTACCACCATACTAATGCTATAACTACCACCATACTAATGCTATAACTACCACTATAACTACCACTATAACTAATACCATACTAATGCTATAACTACCACTATAACTACCACTATAACTACCACTACCACTACTAATGCTATAACTACCACTATACTAATGCTATAACTACCACTATAACTACCACTATACCAATGCTATAACTACCACTATAACTACCACCTGCTATAACTACCACTATAACTACCACCATACTAATGCTATAACTACCACTATAACTACCACCATACTAATGCTACAACTACCACTATAACTACCACTATACTAAGGATATAACTACCACTATAACTACCACTATACTAATAACTATAACTACCACTATAACTACCACTATACTAATGCTATAACTACCACTATACTAATGCTATAACTACCACTATAACTACCACTATACTAATGCTATAACTACCACTATACTAATGCTATAACTACCACTATAACTACCACTATACTAATGCTATAACTACCACTATACTAATGCTATAACTACCACTATACTAATGCTATAACTACCACTATAACTACCACTATACTAATGATATAACTACCACTATAACTACCACTATACTAATGCTATAACTACCACTATACTAATGCTATATACTAATGCTACTACACTATACTAATGCTATAACTACCACTATAACTACCACTATACTAATGCTATAACTACCACTATACTAATGCTATAACTACCACTATACTAATGCTATAACTAACTACCACTATAACTACCACCATACTAATGATATAACTACCACTATAACTACCACTATAACTACCACTATAACTACTACACTATACTAATGCTATAACTACCACTATACTAATGCTATAACTACCACTATACTAATGCTATAACTACCACTATAACTACCACTATACTAATGCTATAACTACCACTATACTAATGCTATAACTACCACTATACTAATGCTATAACTACCACTATAACTACCACTATACTAATGATATAACTACCACTATACTAATGATATAACTACCACTATAACTACCACTATACTAATGCTATAACTACCACTATAACTACCACCATACTAATGCTACAACTACCACTATACTAATGATATAACTACCACTATAACTACCACTATACTAATGCTATAACTACCACTATACTCATGCTATAAAACATGACCAGACAGAAACTTACCTGGTTGTTCAATTGATATATCTCCTCTACTCCAACCATCACCGGCTGTAATGCTGTAGTCTGTCAGGTCTCCAACCATCACCTGCTGTAGTCTGTCAGGTCTACAACCATCACCGGCTGTAATGCTGTAGTCTGTCAGGTCTACAACCATCACCGGCTGTAATACTGTAGTCTGTCAGGTCTACAACCATCACCGGCTGTAATACTGTAGTCTGTCAGGTCTCCAACCATCACCGACTGTAATACTGTAGTCTGTCAGGTCTCCAACCATCACCGGCTGTAATACTGTAGTCTGTCAGGTCTCCAACCATCACCGGCTGTAATACTGTATAGCGTGTCTATCAGGTAGGGGACATCACCTGTTTGGGGTGTAATGCTGTATATTCTGTCAGATAGGGGACGTCTCTAGTTTCTCCTAATGCTGTAATTCTCTCCTGTCCTGACACGGTCACGCCCTCCCCTAAATAACCGCTCACACAGAGAGAGAGAGCAAGGGCGAGTCAGAGATAATCATGCCTAATCTTTCCGTCTAAACTTAGCCGTCTCTGTCCCTACCCTCTTACTGTAGCTTAGACCTCAATGGGAACATGCCACACAGGGATAAACAGGGGATCTACTCAGCTCTGTGAGAGAAGTTTATTTAATTTTTTAGAAGTGCCTTTTATTTAAATCTTTGTCCAATGGATGTTAAATGTCAATTTATTATCAACAAATAAAAATATCCACTTCAGTCATGACATTTAGATGTTGCCTTCAGTCTGAACCGGTTGTCAGTGTGATCAATAATCACAGCTAACGTCGCAGGGAGTTTCAACTTCAAATTAAATATACACTGACTGTACAAATCATTATGGGGCAGACACAGGGCAGATCATTACGAACACCTGCTCCTTCCACGACAACGACTGACCAGGTGAACCCAGGTGTAATCTATGATCCCTTATTGATGCCACCTGTTAAATAGACTTCAATCAGTGTAGATGAAGTGGAGGAGACAGGTTAAAGAAGGATTTTTAAGCCTTGAGGCATGTGTGCCATTCAGAGGGTGAATGGGCAGACAATAGATTGTAGTGCCTTTGAATTGTATGGTAGTAGGTGCCATGTACTGCAACGCTGCTGGGTTTTTCACGCTCAACAGTTTCCTGTGTGTATCAAGAATGGTCCACCACCCAAAGGACGTCCAGCCAACTTGATACAACTGTGGGAAGCATTGGAGTCAACATGGGCCAGCATCCCTGTGGAACGTTTGACACCTTGTAGAGTCCATACCCTGATGAACTGAGGCCCTTCTGAGGGAGAAAGGCGGTACAACTCAATATGAGGAAGGTGTTCCTAATGTTTTGTCCACTCAGTGTATAGGGCATAAAGACTTCGAGGCACATATTCTAATATTAATGCATAACATTTTTAACAGAGACCTGGTGTTACTGACAGTAAGATAGATACCTCTGCCTTGCGAAAGTATTCGGCCCCCTTGAACTTTGCAACCTTTTGCCACATTTCAGGCTTCAAACATAAAGATATAAAACTGTATTTTTTTGTGAAGAATCAACAACAAGTGGGACACAATCATGAAGTGGAACGACATTTATTGGATATTTCAAACTTTAACAAATCAAAAACTGAAAAATTGGGCGTGCAAAATTATTCAGCCCCTTTACTTACGGTGCAGCAAACTCTCTCCAGAAGTTCAGTGAGGATCTCTGAATGATCCAATGTTGACCTAAATGACTAATGATGATAAATACAATCCACCTGTGTGTAATCAAGTCTCCGTATAAATGCACCTGCACTGTGATAGTCTCAGAGGTCCGTTAAAAGCACAGAGAGCATCATGAAGAACAAGGAACTCACCAGGCAGGTCCGAGATACTGTTGTGAAGAAGTTTAAAGCCGGATTTGGATACAAAAAGATTTCCCAAGCATTAAACATCCCAAGGAGCACGGTGCAAGCGATAATATTGAAATGGAAGGAGTATCAGACCACTGCAAATCTACCAAGACCTGGCCGTCCCTCTAAACTTTCAGCTCATACAAGGAGAAGACTGATCAGAGATGCAGCCAAGAGGCCCATGATCACTCTGGATGAACTGCAGAGATCTACAGCTGAGGTGGGAGACTCTGTCCATAGGACACCAATCAGTCGTATATTGCACAAATCTGGCCTTTATGGAAGAGTGGCAAGAAGAAAGCCATTTCTTAAAGATATCCATAAAAAGTGTTGTTTAAAGTTTGCCACAAGCCACCTGGGAGACACACCAAACATGTGGAAGAAGGTGCTCTGGTCAGATGAAACCAAAATTGAACTTTTTGGCAACAATGCAAAACGTTATGTTTGGCTTAAAAACAACACAGCTCATCACCCTGAACACACCATCCCCACTGTCAAACATGGTGGTGGCAGCATCATGGTTTGGGCCTGCTTTTCTTCAGCAGGGACAGGGAAGATGGTTAAAATTGATGGGAAGATGGATGGAGCCAAATACAGGAAAACCTGATGGAGTCTGCAAAAGACCTGAGACTGGGACGGAGATTTGTCTTCCAACAAGACAATGATCCAAAACATAAAGCAAAATCTACAATGGAATGGTTCAAAAATAAACATATCCAGGTGTTAGAATGGCCAAGTCAAAGTCCAGACCTGAATCCAATCGAGAATCTGTGGAAAGAACTGAAAACTGCTGTTCACAAATGCTCTCCATCCAACCACACTGAGCTCGACCTGTTCTGCAAGGAGGAATGGGAAAAAATTTCAGTCTCTCGATGTGCAAAACTGATAGACATACCAAGCGACTTACAGCTGTAATCGCAGCAAAAGGTGGCGCTACAAAGTATTAACTTAAGGGGGCTGAATAATTTTGCACGCCCAATTTTTCAATTTTTGATTTGTTAAAAAAGTTTGAAATATCCAATAAATGTCGTTCCACTTCATGATTGTGTCCAACTTGTTGTTGATTCTTCACAAAAAAACGGTTTTATATCTTTATGTTTGAAGCCTGAAATGTGGCAAAAGGTCGCAAAGTTCAAGGGGGCCGAATACTTTCGCAAGGCACTGTATCAGTTTAACAGAGACCTGGTGTTACTGACAGTAAGATAGATATCAGTTTAACAGAGACCTGGTGTTACTGACAGTAGGATAGATATCAGTTTAACAGAGACCTGGTGTTACTGACAGTAGGATAGATATCAGTTTAACAGAGACCTGGTGTTACTGACAGTAGGATAGATATCAGTTTAACAGAGACGTCTTACTGACAGTCAGATACAGCTGAAGACAGAAGTTTAAATACACTAAGTTGACTGTGCCTTTAAACAGCCTGGAAAATTCCAGAAAATGTAATGGCTTTAGAAGCTTCTGCTAGGCTAATTGACATCATTTGAGTCAATTAGAGGTGTACCTGTGGGTGTATTTCAAGGCCTACCTTCAAACTCAGTGCCTCTTTGCTTGACATTATGGGAAAATCAAAAGAAATCAGCCAAGACCTCAGAACAAAAAGTAAACCTCCACAAGTCTGGTTCATTTTTGGGAGCAATTTTCAAACACCTGAAGGTACCACGTTCATCTGTACAAACAACAGTACGCAAGTATAAACACCATGGGACCACGCAGCCGTCATACCTCTCAGGAAGGATTCGCGTTTTGTCTACTAGAGATGAATGTACTTTGGTGCGAAAAGTGCAAATCAATCCCAGAACAGCAGCAAAGGACCTTGTGAAGATGCTGGAGGAAACAGGTACAATAGTATCTATATCCACAGTAAAACAAGTCCTATATCGACATAACCTGAAAGGCCGCTCAGCAAGGAAGAAGCCACTGCTCCAAAACCGACATAAAAAAGCCAGACTACGGTTTGCAACTGCACATGGGGACAAAGATCATACTTTTTGGAGAAATGTCCTCTGGTCTGATGAAACAAAATAGAACTGTTTGGCCTTGACCATCGTTATGTTTGGAGGAAAAAGGGGGAGGCTTGCAAGCCGAAGAACACCATCCCAACTGTGAAGCATGGGGGTGGCAGTATCATGTTGTGGGGGTGTTTTGCTGCAGGAGTGACTGGTGCACTTCACAAAATAGATGGCTTCATGAGGAAGGAAAATGTGGATATATTGAAGCAACATCTCAAGACATCAGTCAGGAAGTTATAGCTTAGTCGCAAATGGGTCTTCCTAATGGACAATGACCCCAAGCATACTTCCAAAGTTGTGGAAAACGGCTTAAGGACAACAAAGTCAAGGTATTGGAGTGGCCATCACAAAGCCCTGACCTCAATTCTATAGAACATTTGTGGGCAGAACTGAAAAAGCGTGTGCGAGCAAGGAGGCCTACAAACCTGACTCAGTTACACCAGCTCTGTCAGGAGGAATGGGCCAAAATTCACCCAACTTATTGTTGAAAGCTTGCGGAAGGCTACCCGAAACATTTGACCCAAGTTAAATCAAAATCAAATCTATTTATATAGCCCTTCGTACATCAGCTGATATCTCAAAGTGCTGTACAGAAACCTAGCCTAAAACCCCAAACAGCAAGCAATGCAGGTGTAGAAGCAATTTAAAGGCAATGCTACCGAATACTAATTGAGTGTATGTAAACTTCTCACCCACTGGGAATGTGATTAAAGGAATAAAAGCTGAAATAAATAATTCTCTCTAGTATTATTCTGACATTTCACATTCTTAAAATAAAGTGATGATCCTAACTGACCTAAGACAGGGATTTTTTACTAGGATTACATGTCAGGAATTGTGAAAAATGGAGTTTAAATGTATTTGGCTAAGGTGTATGTAAACTTCTGACTTCAACTGTATATGCCTCACCATCTAACGTCCTATCACAATAGTTGGAATGATCCGGCCTCTGCCGTGGCTCGATGCTCATTGCTGGTACAGAACTCACCTGAGAAGAAGGCTACTGAGATGCCGGCTGTGTGCAGGACACAACAGCCAAAAGGACAGAGCTCTGATCCAGAGAGTGGTGGTTCAGGCTGTGTGCAGGACACAACAGCCAAAGGGACAGAGCTCTGATCCAAAGAGCATGGCCCAGCAGAGGAGGGCCACGGTGGTCCAGGCTGTGTCCAGGCAGTTGATTGACTAGGACAGGGAGAGGTAGCTGGAGGGACACCCACAGCCATGGAGGGATCCCGACCCAATCCCCGGGCAGAAGACAGGACAGGGAGAGGTAGCTGGAGGGACACCCACAGCCATGGAGGGATCCCGACCCAATCCCCGGGCAGAAGACAGGACAGGGAGAGGTAGCTGGAGGGACACCCACAGCCATGGAGGGATCCTGACCCAATCCCCGGGCAGAAGACAGGACAGGGAGAGGTAGCTGGAGGGACACCCACAGCCATGGAGGGATCCCGACCCAATCCCCAGGCAGAAGACAGCTGGTACAGGCGCTCAAAGCAATTTGAAGTCCGGACGCGTGGGAAGTAGGCAGGTGCACCGAGAACCATTCTTCTTCTTTCTGGTTCCGACACGCTTCCATTTACACTCACCTGGAGTCCAGCAATCAGCAACCATTTACCCTCACCTGGAGTCCAGCAATCAGCAACCATTTACCCTCACCTGGAGTCCAACAATCAGCAACCATTTACACTCACCTGGAGTCCAACAATCAGCAACCATTTACACTCACCTGGAGTCCAGCAATCAGCAGCCATTTACCCTCACCTGGAGTCCAACAATCAGCAACCATTTACCCTCACCTGGAGTCCAACAATCAGCAACCATTTACACTCACCTGGAGTCCAACAATCAGCAACCATTTACACTCACCTGGAGTCCAACAATCAGCAGCCATTTACACTCACCTGGAGTCCAACAATCAGCAGCCATTTACACTCACCTGGAGTCCAACAAGGAGCAGCTATTTACACTCACCTGGAGTCCAACAATCAGCAACCATTTACCCTCACCTGGAGTCCAACAATCAGCAACCATTTACACTCACCTGGAGTCCAACAAGGAGCAGCTATTTACACTCACCTGGAGTCCAACAAGGAGCAGCTATTTACACTCACCTGGAGTCCAGCAATCAGCAACCATTTACCCTCACCTGGAGTCCAGCAAGGAGCAGCCATTTACACTCACCTGGAGTCCAACAATCAGCAGCCATTTACTCACCTGGAGTCCAGCAATCAGCAACCATTTACACTCACCTGGAGTCCAGCAAGGAGCAGCCATTTACACTCACCTGGAGTCCAACAATCAGCAACCATTTACTCACCTGGAGTCCAGCAATCAGCAACCATTTACACTCACCTGGAGTCCAACAATCAGCAACCATTTACTCACCTGGAGTCCAGCAATCAGCAACCATTTACTCACCTGGAGTCCAGCAAGGAGCATCCATTTCCTGGTTCTAGCTCGTAGAGGGGTGCAGTGGCGGTAATTGATCGCAGCCCAGGAAGGTCCCTTTATGATCCTCTTGGACGTTTCAGAGAATCAGGACGCGCAGATTGTTTTGATATTTCAAACTCAGGACTACAGTAAAACACATTGGTCATATAGCTAGCTAGCTTACTGTTGCTAGTTAATTTGTCCTGTGATATAAACATGGGGTTATTTTACCTGAAATGCACAAGGCCATTTTGTCCCCTGGAGTTTGGTAGAATATCGATCCATTTTGAGTCACAACATTGTGTTCTCTACTCCGACAATGAATCCATAGATTATGGGAGAACTAGTTACATCTCCTCATTCATTCTTTCTGCTGTGGATTTTATACAGCGGTTGGCAACAAACTTTAAAAGGTTCATTACCACCACCAACTGGACTGGAGTGTGGACCTCAGTTCAATCACCCACAGGGTGGCAGGGTAGCCTAGTGGTTAAAGCATTAGACTAGTAACCGAAAGGTTGCAAGTTCAAATCCCCGAGCTGACAAGGTACAAATCTGTCGTTCTGCCCCTGAACAGGCAGTTAACCCACTGTTCCTAGGCCGTCATTGAAAATAATAGTGTGTTCTTAACTGACTTGCCTGGTTAAATAAAGGTAAAATAAAAAAAAATAAAAAAGGGTATATATGCTGCTAAATACCAAATGGGGAGATGGGAGACTTACAGCTCATCAAGGATCAAAAATACAAACCTTTTATTTTAGCGCCTGGCTACAGACGGGCGTTGATGCACGCGAGCCGTCTGGATGAATAACGTGTGTAATTTGGAACGCCAGCGGTGTGGTCAACATAGCCAGGGAGGTAATTCAGTAAATATATCGTGGCCAGTACAGTACAGCCTGCACACTTGAATTATCCAATAACATACCTTTAAAATCAGTCAACCTAGCCCCTGCATCACATACGGCTGGTCCCAGATGTGTCTGTGTTGTCTTGTCAGGCTATCGGCCGTAGGAGTTGATAAGCACAAACAGATCTGGGACCAGGCTAGCGCATCATACTTCTCCCTCTTCATAGAAACCCCCGTGGGTGAACATTTAAAGAGGAGATGAGACAAATCTTTATTTATTCAATTCAATGTATTTATTGATCACACTCAGTGTTCCCATGACAGCTCTACCAGACCGACTCCACCTGTCGACACACTGGAGTTTATAAAGCAGACGGAAGAAGACAGAATGTTCCTAAAGGTTGTGGCCCGGCGCACACACAAGTCCATCCCAAAATAAAATTAAATGGAAAATCAAATTGAAAACTCGAGTCATGTTTAAACACCTGTCCCCCCACCTTTAGGAACTAGATAGAAGGGGGGAAGGAGGCAGAGACACACCTGTTAAAATACCAACCCTGGGGGTCCCGGTCAGTCAGTCTGCCCCCCTCCCAGGGTATGTTACAGTCAGGGGTAGTCAAGAGTTCCTCTTTATTCACAGCCCCCCCCAAATACAATCCAAGTGAGATTTTACAGTTGTTTCCTGGATTTCTGTTTTCCAAAATTTATAAAATCCTTAGAGATGTTCGTTCCAGTTAAGTTGTGTTTGCCACTACTGGTCAGATGACATCACAACGCAAGGGTCAGGGGTGAACGGGGAAGGACGTGCCACGTCACAACGCAGGGGTCAGGGGTGAACGGGGAAGGGGACGTGCCACGTCACAACGCAGGGGTCAGGGGTGAACGGGAAGGGGGTCACGTGCCACGTCACAACGCAGGGGTCAGGGGTGAACGGGGAAGGACGTGCCACGTCACAACGCAGGGGTCAGGGGTGAACGGGGAAGGACGTGCCACGGCACAACGCAGGGGTCAGGGTGAACGGGGAAGGATGTGCCACGTTGGCCCTGACACGGCAGTACTGAGTGGGGAGGGTAGCAGAGTTGTTGTGGGGGGGGGGGGTAGCAGAGTTGTTGAGGGGGGAGGGTAGCAGAGTTGTTGAGGGGGAGGGTAGCAGAGTTGTTGAGGGGGGGCGGGTAGCAGAGTTGTTGAGGGGGGAGGGTAGCAGAGTTGTTGAGGGGGGAGGGTAGCAGAGTTGTTGAGGGGGAGGGTAGCAGAGTTGTTGAGGGGGGGGGGTAGCAGAGTTGTTGAGGGGGGAGGGTAGCAGAGTTGTTGAGGGGGAGGGTTGAGCAGAGTTGTTGAGGGGGAGGGTAGCAGAGTTGTTGAGGGGGGAGGGTAGCAGAGTTGTTGAGGGGGGAGGGTAGCAGAGTTGTTGAGGGGGGGGTAGCAGAGTTGTTGAGGGGGGAGGGTAGCAGAGTTGTTGAGGGGGGAGGGTAGCAGAGTTGTTGAGGGGGGAGGGTAGCAGAGTTGTTGAGGGGGGAGGGTAGCAGAGTTGTTGAGGGGGAGGGTAGCAGAGTTGTTGAGGGGGGGAGGGTAGCAGAGTTGTTGGGCACAGGGACCAACCCGTTACATTCTCCCACAACCATGTCCCAACACATCTCATTTCAGATCGTTGTTTGGCACCCTAGTCTCTATAAGTTCAGGGAAATAGGGTACACTATATAGGGAATAGGGTACACTACATAGGGAAGAGGGTACACTACATAGGGAAGAGGATACACTATATAGGGAAGAGGATGCACTATATAGGGAAGAGGATACACTATATAGGGAATAGGGTGCCATTTTGAACCAGGGATCCAATAACCTTTCCTCTACAAGTGATTGATCCAAAGCCATCCTCTCTCCTTACTCCCCCCCGGTGTGTGTGTGTGTGTGTTTCAGCGGATGGTGTATCTGACGTAGGGAACCTCCACATCTTCCTCAGTCAGGTCGTTGCAGCACAGCTCAAACACCAGGGCTTTAACATGCTTCCCCAGCTTCTTCTTAGAAACCTTGGTCACAATCTCTGTCATCCTGCAGAGCAGAGGGGAGGGGGAGAGGAGAGGGGGAGGGAGAGGGAGGGAGGAGGGGGAGGAGAGGGAGGGGGGAGGAGAGGAGGAGGGAGGAGGGGGGGGGGAGGGAGGAGAGGAGAGAGGGGAGACAACATTTAGTTCAGTAAGACCCCAGTCATCTCTGGCAGTTTGAGAAACTTCAGATTCCTCAAGTTAGGAATTCCTGTCATTCCAATTATTGATTGGCAACAAAATATTGAATTGTGTCACATTTCAGACCTTCAGCTTAATTGGGGCAGTAACCCCTTCGGGCACAGTCCTTGTCTGAAATAACTTGCGTATGTTATGACTGTCGGACCCGAGCAGAGATCAATGAAGATGTAGTATTTTGTGGTATTTTATTAGGATCCTCATTAGCTGTTGTAAAAGCAGCAGCTACTCTTCCTGGGTTCCACAAAACATGAGACATAATACAGAACATTAATAAGTGGGTGGGGTTATATCCTTCCTGTTTGGCCCTGTCTGGGGGTGTCCTCGGATGGGGCCACAGTGTCTCCTGACCCCTCCTGTCTCAGCCTCCAGTATTTATGCTTCAGTAGTTAATGTGTCGGGGGGCTAGGGTCAGTTTGTTATATTTGGAGTACTTCTCCTGTCCTATTCGGTGTCCTGTGTGAATTTAAGTGTGCGTTCTCTAATTCTCTCTTTCTTTCTCGCTCTCGGAGGACCTGAGCCCTAGGACCATGCCTCAGGATTACCTGACATGATGACTCCTTGCTGTCCCCAGTCCACCTGGCCGTGCTGCTGCTCCAGTTTCAACTGTTCTGCCTTATTATTATTCGACCATGCTGGTCATTTATGAACATTTGAACATCTTGGCTATGTTCTGTTATAATCTCCACCCGGCACAGCCAGAAGAGGACTGGCCACCCCACATAGCCTGGTTCCTCTCTAGGTTTCTTCCTAGGTTCTGGCCTTTCTAGGGAGTTTTTCCTAGCCACCGTGCTTCTACACCTGCATTGCTTGCGGTTTGGGGTTTTAGGCTGGGTTTCTGTACAGCACTTTGAGCTACAGAACTACATACATTTACAAAAGGCCGCAAGGTGTCGCTTTAGGGGACAGGCCATGCGCCGCTCTAGGGGACAGGCCGGGCGCCGCTCTAGGGGGCAGGCCGGGCGCCGCTCTAGGGGACAGGCCGGGCGCCGCTCTAGGGGACAGGCCGGGCGCCGCTCTAGGGGACAGGCCGGGCGTCGCTCTAGGGGACAGGCCAGGCGCCGCTCTAGGGGACAGGCCAGGCGCCGCTCTAGGGGGCCAGGCCAGGCGCCGCTCTAGGGGACAGGCCAGGGGACAGGCTAGGTGTCGCTCTAGGGGACAGGCCAGGTGTCGCTCTAGGGGACAGGCCAGGCGTCGCTCTAGGGGAAGGCCGTGTGCCGCGAGGTGTCGCTCTAGGGGACAGGCCAGGTGTCGCTCTAGGGGGCAGGCCAGGTGTCGCTCTAGGGGGCAGGCCAGGTGTCGCTCTAGGGGGCAGGCCAGGTGCCGCTCTAGGGGGCAGGCCAGGCCGTGTGCCGCAAGGTGCCAGTTCCGGACGCCTTGACAGGGCGGGGCCAGTTCCGGACGCCTTGACAGGGCGGGGCCAGTTCCGGACGCCTTGACAGGGCGGGGCCAGTTCCGGACGCCTTGACAGGGCGGGGCCAGTTCCGGACGCCTTGACAGGGCGGGGCCAGTTCCGGACGCCTTGACAGGGCGGGGCCAGTTCCGGGACGCCTTGACAGGGCGGGGCCAGTTCCGGACGCCTTGACAGGGCGGGGCCAGTTCCGGACGCCTTGACAGGGCGGGGCCAGTTCCGGACGCCTTGACAGGGCGGGGCCAGTTCCGGACGCCTTGACAGGGCGGGGCCAGTTCCGGACGCCTTGACAGGGCGGGGCCAGTTCCGGACGCAGGGCTTGACAGGGCGGGGCCAGTTCCGGACGCCTTGACAGGGCGGGGCCAGTTCCGGACGCCTTGACAGGGCGGGGCCAGTTCCGGACGCCTTGACAGGGCGGGGCCAGTTCCGGACGCCTTGACAGGGCGGGGCCAGTTCCGGACGCCTTGACAGGGCGGGGCCAGTTCCGGACGCCTTGACAGGGCGGGGCCAGTTCCGGACGCCTTGACAGGACGGGGCCAGTTCCGGACGCCTTGACAGGACGGGGCCAGTTCCTTCCAGACGCCTTGACAGGACGGGGCCAGTTCCTGACGCCTTGACAGGACGGGGCCAGTTCCTGACGCCTTGACAGGACGGGGCCAGTTCCTGACGCCTTGACAGGACGGGGCCAGTTCCAGACGCCTTGACAGGACGGGGCCAGTTCCAGACGCCTTGACAGTACGGGGTCAGTTCCAGACGCCGTGACAGTACGGGGTCAGTCCTAGACGACGTGACAGTACGGGGTCAGTCCTAGACGACGTGACAGTACGGGGTCAGTCCTGAGACGTGACAGTACGGGGTCAGTTCTAGACGTGACAGTACGGGGTCAGTTCTAGACGTGACAGTACGGGGTCAGTTCTAGACGTGACAGTACGGGGTCAGTTCTAGACAGTACGTGACTAGACGTGACAGGGGTCAGTTCTAGACGTGACAGTACGGGGTCAGTTCTAGACGTGACAGTACGGGGTCAGTTCTAGACGTGACAGTACGGGGTCAGTTCTAGACGTGACAGTACGGGGTCAGTTCTAGACGTGACAGTACGGGGTCAGTTCTAGACGTGACAGTACGGGGTCAGTTCTAGACGTGACAGTACGGGGTCAGTTCTAGACGTGACAGTACGGGGTCAGTTCTAGACGTGACAGTACGGGGTCAGTTCTAGACGTGACAGTACGGGGTCAGTTCTAGACGTGACAGTACGGGGTCAGTTCTAGACGTGACAGTACGGGGTCAGTTCTAGACGTGACAGTACGGGGTCAGTTCTAGACGTGACAGTACGGGGCCAGTCAGTTCTAGACGTGACAGGACGGGGTCAGTTCTAGACGTGACAGGACGGGGTCAGTTCTAGACGTGACAGGACGGGGTCAGTTCTGGACGTGACAGGACGGGGTCAGTTCTGGACGTGACAGGACGGGGTCAGTTCTGGACGTGACAGGACAGGGTTAGCAGTGACTCACGGTAACAGCAGCCTCTCCTTGAGTTTAGCTGCAGGCATGAAGAAGGAGTAGAGCATGGAGACTCCCTGAGACAGCATGGTGATCTCCAACTGATGCTCATTCTACAGGGGAAGGAAAGTTATAGAGACCAATGTTTCTATAATGTTATAGAAACCAATAATGAACGTAAGCTTAGCACAGAGACTCAGCACGAGGGCAGGCATACCTTGAAGTAGTCCAGGAACTGTCGGAGAGTCATCTCCTCTCCATTGGCCTGCAGACCCTTCACCTCAAAACGATCCCACAGAGACCAGTCAATCTCATAGTACTATGGAGGGAGGGAGAGATGGAGATGGATGGGGAGAGAGGGGGAGGCAGAGAGAGAAAGAGATGGATGGTGAGAGAGGGGGAGGCAGAGAGAGAAAGAGATGGTGAGAGAAGGGGAGGCAGAGAGAGAAAGAGATGGTGAGAGAGGGGGCGGCAGAGAGAGAAAGAGATGGATGGTGAGAGAGGGGGAGGCAGAGAGAGAAAGAGATGGTGAGAGAAAGAGGGCGGCAGATGAAAGAGATGGTGAGAGAGGGGAGGCAGAGAGAGAAAGATGGTGAGAGAGGGGGCGGCAGAGAGAGAAAGAGATGGTGAGAGAGGGGGCGGCAGAGAGAGAAAGAGATGGTGAGAGAGGGGGCGGCAGAGAGAGAAAGAGATGGTGAGAGAGGGGCGGCAGAGAGAGAAAGAGATGGTGAGAGGGGGCGGCAGGGAGAAAGAGATGGTGAGAGGGGGCAGAGAGAGAAAGAGATGGTGAGAGAGGGGGAGGCAGAGAGAGAAAGAGATGGGGAGAGAAGGGGAGGCAGAGAGAGAAAGAGATGGGGAGAGAAGGGGAGGCAGAGAGAGAAAGAGATGGGGAGAGAAGGGGAGGCAGAGAGAAAAGAGATGGGGAGAGAGGGGAGGCAGAGAGAGAAAGAGATGGGGAGAGAAGGGGAGGCAGAGAGAGAAAGAGATGGGGAGAGAAGGGGAGGCAGAGAGAGAAAGAGATGGGGAGAGAAGGGGAGGCAGAGAGAAAGAGATGGGGAGAGAGGGGGAGGCAGAGAGAGAAAGAGATGGGGAGAGAAGGGGAGGCAGAGAGAGAAAGAGATGGGGAGAGAAGGGGAGGCAGAGAGAGAAAGAGATGGGGAGAGAAGGGGAGGCAGAGAGAGAAAGAGATGGGGAGAGAAGGGGAGGCAGAGAGAGAAAGAGATGGGGAGAGAAGGGGAGGCAGAGAGAGAAAGAGATGGGGAGAGAGAGAAAAGTGTGGGGACAGAAGAATCTGTTAGAGAGGTACAGACGAACACTAAATGAAAAGCCTGGGCCTAACACAAATACCTGACACCTAGTTGTGAAATGTCCCCTTGATACTGCTCAGTGTTCTGATCCTAGACCAGGGGATTCAGCCACGGGGCCATTTCTCTCTGAGTGTATGGTTGCTGGGCCGGAACATACTTTACAAAAATATAAACGCAACATGCTACAATTTCAAAAGGTTTAATGAGTTACAGTTCATAAGGAAATCAGTCAATTGAAATAAATGAATTCGGCCCTAATCTATGGATTTCACATGACTGGGCAGGGGTGCATCCACTGGGGAGCCAGGCACAGCCAATCAGAATGAGTTTATCCCCAGGGCTTTACTACAGACAGAAACACCCCCCACCACCCGATCCCGCAGGTGAAGAAGCTGGATGAGGAGGTCCTGGGCTGGCGTGGTTACACGTGGTCTGCAGTTGTGAGGCCGCTGGCAACAGCTCTGGTGGACATTCCTGCAGTCAGAATGCCAATTGCACACTCCCTCGGAACTTGAGACATCTGTGGCATTGTGTTGTGTGACAAAACTGAACATTTTAGATGGGCCTTTCATTGTCCCCAGCACAAGGTGCATCTGTGTAATGATCATGCCGGGACCAACATTTGACATGTTTTGTTTATATTTCAAATGAGAAAAATCACCCGCGGGCCATCTACTGGGGAGCCCTGTCCTAGACAGTCACACACATACCCTCTGAACAGACCCCCTCCCTCCCGAATCCAACCCTACCTTGTGGCTGGGAGCAGAGATGGGTTCTGAGAAGGTGAAGAACGGCAGCGCCAGGTTCATGAAGCCGTTCTTAAACGACTCCACCTTCTTGTGTCCCTGAACGATCTTGATGAGCTCCAGACAGACCAGACCTACGACCGCCGACGTGGTGGTCGCTATCGCAGGAATGATCTTCCCAGCTATCAGCTTACTCTGTGGACAGAGAGAGCCAGAGTCACAGAGAGCGCAAGACAGCGATACGAGCCAGAGAGAGCGCAAGACAGCGATACGAGCCAGAGAGAGCGCAAGACAGCGATACGAGCCAGAGAGAGCGCAAGACAGCGATACGAGCCAGAGAGAGCGCAAGACAGCGATACGAGCCAGAGAGAGCGCAAGACAGCGATACGAGCCAGAGAGAGCGCAAGACAGCGATACGAGCCAGAGAGAGCGCAAGACAGCGATACGAGCCAGAGAGAGCGCAAGACAGCGAACGAGCCAGAGAGAGCGCAAGACAGCGAACGAGCCAGAGAGAGCGCAAGACAGCGAACGAGCCAGAGAGAGCGCAAGACAGCGAACGAGCCAGAGAGAGCGCAAGACAGCGAACGAGCCAGAGAGAGCGCAAGACAGCGAACGAGCCAGAGAGAGCGCAAGACAGCGAACGAGCCAGAGAGAGCGCAAGACAGCGATACGAGCCAGAGAGAGCGCAAGACAGCGAACGAGCCAGAGAGAGCGCAAGACAGCGAACGAGCCAGAGAGAGCGCAAGACAGCGAACGAGCCAGAGAGAGCGCAAGACAGCGAACGAGCCAGAGAGAGCGCAAGACAGCGAACGAGCCAGAGAGAGCGCAAGACAGCGAACGAGCCAGAGAGAGCGCAAGACAGCGAACGAGCCAGAGAGAGCGCAAGACAGCGAACGAGCCAGAGAGAGCGCAAGACCGCGAACGAGCCAGAGAGAGCGCAAGACGAGCCAGAGAGAGCGCAAGACCAGAGTCCAGAGAGAGCGCAAGACAGCGAACGAGCCAGAGAGAGCGCAAGACAGCGAACGAGCCAGAGAGAGCGCAAGACAGCGAACGAGCCAGAGAGAGCGCAAGACAGCGAACGAGCCAGAGAGAGCGCAAGACAGCGAACGAGCCAGAGAGAGCGCAAGACAGCGAACGAGCCAGAGAGAGCGCAAGACAGCGAACGAGCCAGAGTCAGAGAGCAAGACAGCGAACGAGCCAGAGTCAGAGAGCAAGACAGCGAACGAGCCAGAGAGAGCGCAAGACAGCGAACGAGCCAGAGAGAGCAAGACAGCGAACGAGCCAGAGAGAGCGCAAGACAGCGAACGAGCCAGAGAGAGAGCGCAAGACAGCGAACGAGCCAGAGAGAGCGCAAGACAGCGAACGAGCCAGAGAGAGCGCAAGACAGCGAACGAGCCAGAGAGAGCGCAAGACAGCGAACGAGCCAGAGAGAGCGCAAGACAGCGAACGAGCCAGAGTCAGAGAGCAAGACAGCGAACGAGCCAGAGTCAGAGAGCAAGACAGCGAACGAGCCAGAGTCAGAGAGCAAGACAGCGAACGAGCCAGAGTCACAGAGCAAGACAGCGAACGAGCCAGAGAGAGCAAGACAGCGAACGAGTCAGGGTCACAGAGAGCAAGACAGCGAACGAGCCAGGGTCACAGAGAGCAAGACAGCGAACGAGCCAGGGTCACAGAGAGCAAGACAGCGAACGAGCCAGAGAGAGAGCAAGACCACGAACGAGCCAGAGTCACAGAGAGCAAGACAGCGAACGAGCCAGAGTCAGAGAGAGAGCAAGACAGCGAACGAGCCAGAGAGAGCAAGACAGCGAACGAGCCAGAGAGAGCAAGACAGCGAGCAAGACAGCGAACGAGCCAGAGAGAGAGCAAGACAGCGAACGAGCCAGAGAGAGAGCAAGACAGCGAACGAGCCAGAGAGAGAGCAAGACAGCGAACGAGCCAGAGAGAGAGCAAGACTGCGAACGAGCCAGAGAGAGAGCAAGACAGCGAACGAGCCAGAGAGAGCAAGACAGCGAACGAGCCAGAGAGAGCAAGACAGCGAACGAGCCAGAGAGAGCAAGACAGCGAACGAGCCAGAGTCAGAGAGCAAGACAGCGAACGAGCCAGAGTCAGAGAGAGAGCAAGACAGCGAACGAGCCAGAGTCAGAGAGAGCAAGACAGCGAACGAGCCAGAGTCAGAGAGAGAGCAAGACAGCGAACGAGCCAGAGAGAGCAAGACAGCGAACGAGCCAGAGAGAGCAAGACAGCGAACGAGCCAGAGAGAGCAAGACAGCGAACGAGCCAGAGAGAGAGCAAGACAGCGAACGAGCCAGAGAGAGAGCAAGACAGCGAACGAGCCAGAGAGAGAGCAAGACTGCGAACGAGCCAGAGAGAGAGCAAGACAGCGAACGAGCCAGAGAGAGCAAGACAGCGAACGAGCCAGAGAGAGCAAGACAGCAACGAGCCAGAGAGAGCAAGACAGCGAACGAGCCAGAGTCAGAGAGAGAGCAAGACAGCGAACGAGCCAGAGTCAGAGAGAGAGCAAGACAGCGAACGAGCCAGAGTCAGAGAGAGAGCAAGACAGCGAACGAGCCAGAGAGAGCAAGACAGCGAACGAGCCAGAGAGAGCAAGACAGCGAACGAGCCAGAGAGAGCAAGACAGCGAACGAGCCAGAGTCAGAGAGCAAGACAGCGAACGAGCCAGAGTCAGAGAGCAAGACAGCGAACGAGCCAGAGTCAGAGAGCAAGACAGCGAACGAGCCAGAGTCAGAGAGAGCAAGACAGCGAACGAGCCAGAGTCAGAGAGCAAGACAGCGAACGAGCCAGAGTCAGAGAGCAAGACAGCGAACGAGCCAGAGTCAGAGAGCAAGACAGCGAACGAGCCAGAGTCAGAGAGCAAGACAGCGAACGAGCCAGAGTCAGAGAGAGCAAGACAGCGAACGAGCCAGAGTCAGAGAGAGCAAGACAGCGAACGAGCCAGAGTCAGAGAGAGCAAGACAGCGAACGAGCCAGAGTCAGAGAGAGCAAGACAGCGAACGAGCCAGAGTCAGAGAGAGCAAGACAGCGAACGAGCCAGAGTCAGAGAGAGCAAGACAGCGAACGAGCCAGAGTCAGAGAGAGCAAGACAGCGAACGAGCCAGAGTCAGAGAGAGCAAGACAGCGAACGAGCCAGAGTCAGAGAGAGCAAGACAGCGAACGAGCCAGAGTCAGAGAGAGCAAGACAGCGAACGAGCCAGAGTCAGAGAGAGCAAGACAGCGAACGAGCCAGAGTCAGAGAGAGAGCCACCGGGACAGCATGAGCGACAGTGTGTGTACGTACATACCTTGTGTCTGTCTGCAGGGGGAATGTTGTAGTTTTCTGCTCTCAGGTTGGAAGCAGCCACAATGAAGTCCATGTGGAAGTTAGAGTCATCATCCTGGAACATACAGAACACACAGAGTCATCCTCCTGGAACATACAGAGTCATCATCCTGGAACATACAGAAAACACAGAGTCATCATCCTGGAACATACAGAACACACAGAGTCATCATCCTGGAACATACAGAACACACAGAGTCATCATTCTGGAACATAGAGAATACACAGAGTCATCCTCCTGGAACATAGAGAATACACAGAGTCATCCTCCTGGAACATAGAGAATACACAGAGTCATCCTCCTGGAACATACAGAACACACAGAGTCATCATCCTGGAACATAGAGAACACACAGAGTCATCATCCTGGAACATACAGAACACACAGAGTCATCATCCTGGAACATACAGAACACACAGAGTCATCATCCTGGAACGCACAGAGTCATCCTCCTGGAACATACAGAGTCATCATCCTGGAACACACAGAGTCATCATCCTGGAACACACAGAGTCATCATCCTGGAACATACAGAAAACACAGAGTCATCATCCTGGAACATACAGAGTCATCACCCTGTTGTCAGATTGTCCGTAAGTAAATTCAGAGCATTGTCAGATAGAGCAAAGAGGGGGTAGGGTAAAGAGAGGGGGGGAGAGGTAGAGTAAAGAGAGAGGGGGAGGGGGGTAGTAAAGAGAGAGAGAGGGGGGTAGAGTAAAGAGAGAGAGAGGGTGGGTAGAGTAAAGAGAGAGGGGGGTAGAGTAAAGAGAGAGGGGGGTAGAGTAAAGAGAGAGAGGGGGGTAGAGTAAAGAGAGAGAGGGGGGTAGAGTAAAGAGAGAGAGGGGGTAGAGTAAAGAGAGAGAGGGGGGTAGAGTAAAGAGAGAGAGGGGGGTAGAGTAAAGAGAGAGAGGGGGGTAGAGTAAAGAGAGAGAGGGGGTAGAGTAAAGAGAGAGAGGGGTAGAGTAAAGAGAGAGGGGGTAGAGTAAAGAGAGGGGGGGGGTAGAGTAAAGAGAGAGGGGGGTAGAGTAAAGAGAGAGAGGGGGTAGAGTAAAGAGAGAGGGGGTAGAGTAAAGAGAGAGGGGGGGTAGAGTAAAGAGAGAGGGGGTGGTAGAGTAAAGAGAGAGAGGGGTGGTAGAGTAAAGAGAGAGAGGGGTGGTAGAGTAAAGAGAGAGGGGGGTGGTAGAGTAAAGAGAGAGGGGGGGTAGAGTAAAGAGAGAGGGGTGGTAGAGTAAAGAGAGAGGGGGTAGAGGGAGAGGGGGGTAGAGTAAAGAGAGGGGGTAGAGTAAAGAGAGGGGGGTAGAGTAAAGAGAGAGGGGGGTAGAGTAAAGAGAGAGGGGGGTAGAGTAAAGAGAGAGAGGGGTAGAGTAAAGAGAGAGAAGAGTAAAGAGAGAGGGGGTAGAGTAAAGAGAGAGGGGGGGTAGAGTAAAGAGAGGGGGGTAGAGTAAAGAGAGAGGGGGGTAGAGTAAAGAGAGAGGGGGGTAGAGTAAAGAGAGAGAGGGGGGTAGAGTAAAGAGAGAGAGGGGGTAGAGTAAAGAGAGAGAGGGGGTAGAGTAAAGAGAGAGGGGGGGGTAGAGTAAAGAGAGAGGGGGGGTAGAGTAAAGAGAGAGAGGGGGTAGCGTAAAGAGAGAGAAAGGGGGTAGCGTAAAGAGAGAGAGGGGGTAGCGTAAAAGAGAGAGGGGGTAGAGTAAAGAGGGGGGGGTAGAGTAAAGAGAGAGAAAGAGGGGGGGTAGAGTAAAGAGAGAGGGGTGGTAGAGTAAAGAGAGAGAGGGGGGTAGAGTAAAGAGAGAGAGGGGGTAGAGAAAGAGGGGAGAGGGGGTAGAGTAAAGAGAGGGGGGTAGAGTAAAGAGAGAGAGGGTAGTAGAGTAAAGAGAGAGAGGGGGTAGAGTAAAGAGAGAGAGGGGGGGTAGAGTAAAGAGGGGGGGTAGAGTAAAGAGGAGGGAGGGGTAGAGTAAAGAGAGAGGGAGGGGTAGAGTAAAGAGAGAGGGAGGGGTAGAGTAAAGAGAGAGGGAGGGGTAGAGTAAAGAGAGAGGGAGGGGAGTAAAGAGAGAGGGGGTAGAAAAGAGGGGGGGTGGGGAAAAGAGGGGGGTAGAGCAAAAGAGAGAGGGGGGTAGAGTAAAGAGGGGGGTAGAGTAAAGAGGGTGTAGTGTAAGAGGGGGTAGAGTAAAGAGGGGGTAGAGTAAAGAGGGGGTAGAGTAAAGAGGGAGGGAGAGAAAGAGGGGGGGTAGAGTAAAGAGAGGGGGGGTAGAGTAAAGGGAGAGGGGGTAGAGTAAAGAGAGAGGGGGTAGAGTAAAGAGAGAGGGGGTAGAGTAAAGAGAGAGGGGGGGGTAGAGTAAAGAGAGAGGGGGTAGAGTAAAGAGAGAGGGGGTAGAGTAAAGAGAGAGGGGGGTAGAGTAAAGAGAGAGAGAGAGGGGGTAGAGTAAAGAGAGAGGGGGGTAGAGTAAAGAGAGAGGGGGGGTAGAGTAAAGAGAGAGGGGGTAGAGTAAAGAGAGAGAGGGGGGTAGAGTAAAGAGAGAGAGGGGGTAGAGTAAAGAAAGAGGGGGGTAGAGTAAAGTAAAGAGAAAGAGGGGGGGGGTAGAGTAAAGAGAGAGGGGGGGTAGAGTAAAGAGAGGGGGGTGGTAGAGTAAAGAGAGGGGGGGTGGTAGAGTAAAGAGAGAGAGGGGGTGGTAGAGTAAAGAGAGAGGGGGTGGTAGAGTAAAGAGAGAGGGGGTAGAGTAAAGAGAGAGAGGGGGTAGAGTAAAGAAAGAGGGGGGTAGAGTAAAGAGAGAGGGGGTAGAGTAAAGAGAGAGGGGGGGTAGAGTAAAGAGAGAGGAGGGTAGAGTAAAGAGAGAGGGGGTAGAGTAAAGAGAGAGGGGGTAGAGTAAAGAGAGAGGGGGGGAGTAAAGAGAGAGGGGGGTAGAGTAAAGAGAGAGGGGGGGGTAGAGTAAAGAGAGAGAGGGGGTAGAGTAAAGAGAGAGAGGGGGTAGAGTAAAGAAAGAGAGGGGTAGAGGAGGGGGGGGTAGAGTAAAGAGAGAGGGGGTGGTAGAGTAAAGAGAGAGAGGGGGTAGAGTAGAGAGAGAGGGGGTGGTAGAGTAAAGAGAGAGGGGGTAGAGTAAAGAGAGAGAGGGGGTAGAGTAAAGAAAGAGGGGGTAGAGTAAAGAAAGAGGGGGGTAGAGTAAAGAGAGAGGGGGGTAGAGTAAAGAGAGGGGTAGGGGGTAGAGTAAAGAGAGAGGGGGTAGAGTAAAGAGAGAGGGGGTAGAGTAAAGAGAGGGGGGTAGAGTAAAGAGAGAGAGAGGGGTAGAGTAAAGAGAGAGGGGGGTAGAGTAAAGAGAGAGGGGGTAGAGTAAAGAGAGGGGGTAGAGTAAAGAGAGAGGGGGTGGTAGAGTAAAGAGAGAGGGGGTAGAGTAAAGAGAGGGGGTAGAGTAAAGAGAGAGGGGGGTAGAGTAAAGAAAGGGGGTAGGGGGAAAGAGGAGGGGTAAAAGAAAGAGGGGGTAGAGTAAAGAGAGAGGGGGTAGAGTAAAGAGAGAGGGGGGGTAGAGTAAAGAGAGAGGAGGGTAGAGTAAAGAGAGAGGAGGGAGAGAGGGGGGTAGAGTAAAGAGAGAGGGGGTAGAGTAAAGAGAGGGGGGGTAGAGTAAAGAGAGAGAGGGGGGTAGAGTAAAGAGAGAGAGGGGGTAAAGAAAGAGGGGGTAGAGTAAAGAAAGGGGGGTAGAGTAAAGAGAGAGGGGGTAGAGTAGAGTAAAGAGAGAGGGGGTGGTAGAGTAAAGAGAGAGGGGGGTAGAGTAAAGAGAGAGAGGGGGGTGGTAGAGTAAAGAGAGAGGGGGGTAGAGTAAAGAGAGTGGGGGAGTAAAGAGAGAGAGGGGGGTAGAGTAAAGAAAGAGGGGGGTAGAGGGGAGTAAAGAAAGAGGGGGTAGAGTAAAGAGGGGGTAGAGGGGGGGGGTAGAGTAAAGAGAGAGGGGGGTAGAGTAAAGAGAGAGGGGGTAGAGTAAAGAGAGGGGGGTAGAGTAAAGAGAGAGGGGGGGTAGAGAAAAGAGAGAGAGGGGGTAGAGTAAAGAGAGAGGGGGGTAGAGTAAAGAGAGGGGGTAGAGAAAGAGGGGGTAGAGTAAAGAGAGAGGGGGGGTAGAGTAAAGAGAGAGGGGGTAGAGTAAAGAGAGAGGGGGGTAGAGTAAAGAGAGAGGGGGTAGAGTAAAGAGAGAGGGGGTAGAGTAAAGAGAGAGGGGGGTAGAGTAAAGAGAGAGAGGGGGTGGTAGAGTAAAGAGAGAGGGGGGTAGAGTAAAGAGAGGGGGGGTAGAGTAAAGAGAGAGGGGGGGTAGAGTAAAGAGAGAGAGGGGGGTAGAGTAAAGAGAGAGGGGGTAGAGTAAAGAGAGAGGGGGGGGTAGAAAGTAAAGAGAGAGGAGGGGGGTAGAGTAAAGAGAGAGGGGGGTAGAGTAAAGAGAGAGAGGGGGTAGAGTAAAGAGAGAGGGGGGTAGAGTAAAGAGAGAGAGGGGGGTAGAGGAGAGAGAGGGGGGTAGAGTAAAGAGAGAGGGGGGTAGAGTAAAGAGAGAGGGGGGTAGAGTAAAGAGAGGGGGGGTAGAGTAAAGAGAGAGAGGGGGGGTAGCGAAAGAGAGAGGGGGTAGCGTAAAGAGAGAGAGGGGGGTAGCGTAAAGAGAGAGAGGGGGGTAGAGTAAAGAGAGGGGGGTAGAGTAAAGAGAGAGAGGGGGTGGTAGAGTAAAGAGAGAGAGGGGGTGGTAGAGTAAAGAGAGAGGGGGGTAGAGTAAAGAGAGGGGGGGGGGTAGAGTAAAGAGAGAGGGGTAGAGTAAAGAGAGAGGGGGTAGAGTAAAGAGAGAGAGGGGGGTAGAGTAAAGAGAGAGAGGGGGGTAGAGTAAAGAGAGAGAGGGGGGTAGAGTAAAGAGAGAGAGTAAAGAGAGGGGGGGTAGAGTAAAGAGAGAGGGGGGGGTAGAGTAAAGAGAGAGGGAGGGGTAGAGTAAAGAGAGAGGGAGGGGTAGAGTAAAGAGAGAGGGAGGGGTAGAGTAAAGAGAGAGGGAGGGGGTAGAGTAAAGAGAGGGAGGGGTAGAGTAAAGAGAGAGGGAGGGGTAGAGTAAAGAGAGAGGGAGGGGTAGAGTAAAGAGAGGGGAGGGGTAGAGTAAAGAGAGAGGGGGGGTAGAGTAAAGAGAGAGGGGGGTAGAGTAAAGAGAGAGGGGGTAGAGTAAAGAGAGGGGGGTGGGGGAAAGAGAGGGGGTAGAGCAAAGAGAGAGGGAGGGGTAGAGTAAAGAGGGGGGTAGAGTAAAGAGGGGTGTAGTGTAAAGAGGGGGGTAGAGTAAAGAGGAGGGGGGTAGAGTAAAGAGAGAGGGGGTAGAGTAAAGAGAGAGAGGGGGTAGAGGAAAGAGAGAGAGGGGGTAGAGTAAAGAGAGAGGGGGGGTAGAGTAAAGAGAGAGGGGGGGGGGATAGAGTAAAGAGAGAGGGAGGGGGGCAGAGTAAAGAGAGGGGGAGGGGGTAGAGTAAAGAGAGGGGGGGTAGAGTAAAGAGAGAGGGGAGGGGGTAGAGTAAAGAGAGAGGGGAGGGGGTAGAGTAAAGAGAGAGGGGGGGGGAGTAAAGAGAGAGGGGGGGGGGTAAAGGGAGAGAGGGGGTAGAGTAAAGAGAGGGGGTAGAGTAAAGAGAGGGGGAGGGGGTAGAGTAAAGAGAGGTGGGGTAGAATAAAGAGATGGGGGTAGAGTAAAGAGAGAGGGGGGGCAGAGTAAAGAGAGAGAGGGGGTAAAGGGAGAGGGGGTAGAGTAAAGAGAGAGAGGGGGGTAAAGGGAGAGGGGGTAGAGTAAAGAGAGAGAGGGGGTAAAGGGAGAGAGGGGGTAAAGGGAGGGAGGGGGTAGAGTAAAGAGAGAGGTGGAGGGGTAGAGTAAAGAGAGAGGGGAGGGGTAGAGTAAAGAGAGAGGGGAGGGGGTAAAGGGAGAGGGGAGGGGGTAGAGTTAAGAGAGAGGGGAGGGGAGTAAAGAGAGAGGGGGAGGGGGTAAAGGAGAGGGGAGTAAAGGGAGAGGGGAGGGGGTAGAGTAAAGAGAGAGGGGGGGGGTAGAGTAAAGAGAGAGGGGGAGGGGTAGAGTAAAGAGAGAGGGGAGGGGGGTAAAGGGAGAGATCTCTACCTTCTCAAAGTCGATGGCAGTGAGTTTAAAGTGAGAAGAAGCTTCCGGTCCAGGGAGCGGGGGGGGGGTAGAGTAAAGAGAGAGGGGGTAGAGTAAAGAGAGAGGGGCAGGGGGTAGAGTAAAGAGAGAGGGGGTAGAGTAAAGAGAGAGAGGGGGGGGTAGAGTAAAGAGAGAGGGGGTAGAGTAAAGAGAGAGAGGGGGTAAAGGGAGAGAGGGGGAGGGGGTAAAGGAGAGGGGAGGGGGTAGAGTAAAGAGAGAGGGGAGGGGGTAGAGTAAAGAGAGAGGGGAGGGGTAGAGTAAAGAGAGAGGGGGAGGGGGTAAAGGGAGAGGGGAGGGGGTAAAGAGAGAGGGGAGGGGAGTAAAGAGAGAGGGGGAGGGGGTAAAGGGAGAGGGGGTAAAGGGAGAGGGGAGGGGGTAGAGTAAAGAGAGAGGGGGAGGGGTAGAGTAAAGAGAGAGGGGGATAGAGTAAAGAGAGAGGGGGAGGGGTAGAGTAAAGAGAGAGGGGGAGGGGGGTAAAGGGAGAGATCTCTACCTTCTCAAAGTCGATGGCAGTGAGTTTAAAGTGAGAAGAAGCTTCCGGTCCAGGGAGCAGAGTCTTCAGTTCCTCCAGCCGGTTGTCATCTACACACACACCCAGACACACCCCCAGACCCAGACCCACCCCCAGACCCAGACACACCCCCAGACCCAGACACACCCCCAGACCCAGACACACCCCCAGACCCAGACACACACCCCAGACCCAGACACCCCCCCAGACCCAGACACCCCCCCAGACCCAGACACACCCCCAGACCCAGACACACCCCCCAGACCCAGACACACCCCCAGACCCAGACACACCCCCAGACCCAGACACACCCCCAGACCCAGACACACATCCCAAAGACATTCACACCAGAGAGAGAGAGACACACATCCGTTAGTCCGACAGTGTCCATTGGCTGACAGACAGGGAAACAGGCCAATGAGACAGGGGCATGTTGTAAAATCATCTCACGTGGCCGGTGGCGAGAGGTGGGACCTGTCTTGTTAGTTTTTTCTGATGAAACACAATAAACATACTCTGATCATAACTGGGATTCTTCCATCTCAGTAGTCATTTAATTCAACACAAGTCCTTCTTCCATCCAGTCTGTGGAAGGCTTTCATTCTGTAGCAAATGCAGAAATAACAGATGTCCCATTTCTAGAGGCTTTCTTAGTTCTACACGCTCCTGCACTCTGCTGCGATGGCTGGGTTAGTTCTACAGACTCTGCTGCGATGGCTGGGTTAGTTCTACACCCTACATATGTATAAATAAATGGCCTATATAAATGTAAAAGCCTTCTCCCTCACCGACGTTGACGTTGGCGCTCTGCAGCTCCTGGTCGGAGACGTGGATCTTGACCCCTGACCTGGGGACGAAGGTGGGCACCGATAGGCTGTCCAGGATCTTAGCCACGCCGACACGGTCGGTAGAGCCCTGCATGCCGTACGACTGGGCAAATAAGTTGGCTCCTGACATCACATAGTCCATATGGAGGTGCTAGAGAGAGATAGAGGATGTATGAGGGAGAGGACAGGAGGGGGGAAGGGTAGAGGGGGAAGGTAATAGATAGGGAGGTTAGGAGGGGAGAAGGGGGAAGGGTAGAGGGGTAAGGTAATAGATAGCGAGGACAGGGGGAGAAGGGGCTAGGGTAGAGGGGTAAGGTAATATATAGGGAGGACAGGAGGGGCTAGGGTAGATGGGTAAGGTAATAGATAGGGAGGACAGGGGGGGAAGGGTAGAGGGGTAAGGTAATAGATAGGGAGGACAGGAGGGAGAAGGGGCTAGGGTAGAGGGGTAAGGTAATAGATAGGGAGGACAGGAGGGGAGGTTAGGAGGGGCTAGGGTAGGGGGTAAGGTAATAGATAGGGAGGACAGGAGGGGAGGTTAGGAGGGGCTAGGGTAGAGGGGTAAGGTAATAGATAGGGGGAGAAGGGGCTAGGGTAGAGGGGTAAGGTAATAGATAGGGAGGCCAGGAGGGGGAGAAGGGGCTAGGGTAGAGGGGTAAGGTAATACATAGGGAGGCCAGGAGGGGGAGAAGGGGCTAGGGTAGAGGGGTAAGGTAATAGATAGGGGGAGAAGGGGCTAGGGTAGAGGGGTAAGGTAATAGATAGGAGGCCAGGAGGGGGAGAAGGGGCTAGGGTAGAGGGGTAAGGTAATACATAGGGAGGCCAGGAGGGGGAGAAGGGGCTAGGGTAGAGGGGTAAGGTAATAGATAGGGAAGACAGGAGGGGGGAGAAAGGACTCACATTGCTGGTGCTGAACTCCAGAGGGTGAGGACATCTCTTTGGACCGGACCAGAAGGGGGCGCCAGAGCTGGTCAGCTGAGAAAGGAGAAAGAGAGAAAGTGGTGGAGAGAGAGAGAAAGAGAAAGTGGTGGAGAGAGAGAGAGAAGAAAAAGTGGAGAGAGAGAGAGAAAGAGAAAGTGGTGGAGAGAGAGAGAGAAAGTGGTGGAGAGAGAGAAAGTGGTGGAGAGAGAGAGAGAAAGTGGTGGAGAGAGAAAGAGAAAGTGGTGGAGAGAGAAAGAGAAAGTGGTGGAGAGAGAGAGAGAGAAAGTGGAGAGAAAGGAGAGAGAAAGAGAGAGAGAGAGAAAGAGAAAGTGGTGGAGAGAGAGAGAAAAAGAAAGTGGTGGAGAGAGAAAGAGAGCGAGAGAAAGTGGTGGAGAGAGAAAGAGAGAGAGAAAGAGAAAGTGGTGGAGAGAGAAAGAGAAAGTGGTGGAGAAAGAGAAAGTGGTGGAGAGAGAAAGAGAAAGTAGGGTTAGAGATAGTCAAACATGTTCAGTGTATGACTGTACCACCAGTTTGTGTATCAACAATCAGAGCACAGAACATTAAGAACACCTTCCTAACATTGAGTTTTTGCTCTCAGAACAGCATAAATTCGTCACTGTGCTTCCCACAGTTGTGTCAAGTTGACTGGATGTCCTTTGGGAGGTGGACCATTCTTGATACACACGGGAAACTGTTGAGCGTGAAAAAGCCAGCAGCGTTGCAGTTCTTAACTTCTTTGGGACTGGGGGGCAGTATTGAGTAGCTTGGATGAATAAGGTGCCCAGAGTAAACTGCCTGCTACTCAGGCCCAAAAGCTAGAATACGCATATAGTAGATTTGGATAGAAAACACTCTGAAGTTTCTAAAACTGTTTGAATGATGTCTGTGATTATAACAGAACTCATATGGCAGGCAAAAACCTGAGAAGAAGTCTAACCAGGAAGTGGGAAATCTGAGGTTTGTCAGTTTTCAAGTCTTTGCCTATCAAATATATAGTGTCTATGGGGTCATGTTGCACTTCCTATGGCTTCCACTAGATGTCAACAGTCTGGCAGAATGCCATGAGCTCAGTCAGGCGCGCGGCCGTGAGAGGTAGCTGCGCTCCTTTTCATTTCTAAAGTCAAAGGAATTGTCCGGTTGAAACATTATTGAAGATTGATGATAAAAACATCCTAAAGATTGATTCTATACATTGTTTGTCTCTACGAACTGTAATATAAAACTGACTTTCGTCTGAACTATTTGCTCGCGCATTTGGCTTACTGGGCTAAACGCGCGAACAAAAAGGAGGTATTTCAACATAAATAATGGACTTTATCGAACAAAACATCATCATAGCTTTCACCTGGTCAGTCTATGTCATGGAAAGAGGAGGTGTTCCTAATGTTCTGTATACTCGGTGGGTGTGTGTTCTATACACCTGTTCTGGGGGGAAGTTGTGCAGTAGCTGATGGATGTTGTTGCTGTACTGGCATTGCCAGTGGTGACGAGCCCAGGTGACACAGTCGGCCCAGCTGCGAGGGCAGTCGATCACCAAACTCTTATAAACGGCCTCCAACACTTCTAGAGGCTGGGCTCCAGGCAGCTTCAGGGTCCTCTCCAGGAACTTAGCATCTCTGGATCATAAAACATCAACTTAGAAGAGCACCAGCAACAGTGGCTTGCGAAAGTATTCACCCCCCTTGTAATTTTTATCTATTTTGTTGCTTTACAACCTGGAATTAAAATAGATTTTTGGGGGTTTGTATCATTTGATTTACACAACATTCCTACCACTTTGAAGATGCCAAATATTTTTTTATTGTGAAACAAACAAATAAGACACACATATAGAAAACTTTAGCATGCAAAACTATTCACCCCAAGTCAATACTTTGTAGAGCAACCTTTTACAGCAATTACAGCTGCAAGCCTCTTGGGGCATGTCTCTACAAGCTTGGCACATCTAGCAACTGGGATGTTTGCCCATTCTTCAAGGCAAAACTGCTCCTTCAAGTTGGATGGGTTCTGCTGGTGTACAGCAATCTTTAAGTAATACCACAGATTCTCAATTGGATTAAGGTCTGGGCTTTGACTAGGCCATTCCAAGACATTTAAATGTTTCCCCTTAAACCACTCGAGTGTTGCTTTACCAATATGCTTAGGACCATTGTCCTGCTGGAAGGTGAACCTCCGTACAAGTTTCAAGAATTTCCCTGTATTTAGCGCCATCCATCAATCCTTCAATTCTGACCAGTTTCCCAGTCCCTGCAGATGAAAAACATGCTGCCACCACCATGCTTCACTGTGGGGATGGTATTCTCGGGGCGATGAGATGTTGGGTTTGTGCCAGACAGTGTTTTCCTTGATGGCCAAAAAGCTACATTTTAGTCTTATCTGACCAGAGTACCTGCTTTCATATGTTTGGGGAGTCTCGGTGGTGGTCCATTTCTTTACTATGACATGAGATAAGTTTATCACACAAGTAAGAGTTATACTTAAACTAAATCTTTTATCACTTATTAATAAGGGAGCAAGTCAATATAACACACAAACAAAGTGAATCGATTTGAGTAGTCTACGAAAATGATGGCTGGTCGACGAATTATGATCAGATGATTTGTTGAGAGCCCCGAGACAAAATTACAAAGGTATTTTATAGCCAAGATACACCCCTTTCAACCTACATGACGAACAGATGTATAGAATGGGACACAGAGTTAAGATTTGTATGAAAGATACTGTCTGTTGTGAATTATAAGTATCTGCTGTGTCAACAGTTATGTTTCATTGTTCAGACCAGGGTCTGGCCCTCTCTTCCCATATAGAACAGAAGCATTAACTCATGCTCCGGAATGAGGTTTCTTCACCCAAAAGACATCATAAATCTCCGGTCAGCGTTATCTCCCAGAGGCCCACACACAGATGAGCGTTCTAACAACCCCTTGTTCTGTTTCATAAAACAGCCATTTAATGCAATAATAGCATTATAACATAATCTTGGAATTTTCCACCGTATCTCCCACATGCCTTTTTGCAAACACCAAATGTGGTTGCTTATTTCTTTCTTTAAGCAATGGCTTTTTTCTGGCCATTCTTCCATAAAGCCCAGCTCTGTGGAGTGTACGGCTTAAAGTGGTCCTATGGACAGATACTCCAATCTCCGCTGTGGAGCTTTGCAGCTCCTTCAGGGTTATCTTTGGTCTCTTTGCTGCCTCTGTTTAATGCCCTCCTTGCCTGGTCTGTGAGTTTTGGTGGGCGGTCCTCTATTGGCAGGTTTGTTGTGGAGCCATATTCTTTCCATTTTTTAATAATGGATTTAAAATGGTGCTCCAAGGGATGTTCAAAGTTTCTGATATTTTTTTATAACCCAACCCTGATCTGTATGGAGAGCTCCTTGGTCTTCAAGGTGCCCCTTGCTCTTGGTGGTGCCCCTTGCTCTTGGTGGTGCCCCTTGCTCTTGGTGGTGCCCCTTGCTCTTGGTGGTGCCCCTTGCTCTTGGTGGTGCCCCTTGCTCTTGGTGGTGTTGCAGACTCTGGGGCCTTTCAGAACAGGTGTATATATACTGCGATTACATGACAGATCATGTGACACTTAAAGTTCACCTGTGTGCAAAGTAACTAATTGTGACACTTCTGAAGGTAATTGGTTGCAACCGATTTCTTATTCATAGTAGGGAGGACAGGAGGGGGGGTGAAAACATAACACTTTTCTATTTAAAGATATATTTTTTTAAACCATTTTTTTCACTTCACCAATTTGGACTATTTTGTGTATGTCCATTAGATGAAATCCCAATAAAAATCAATTTAAATTACAGGTTGTGGTGCAACAAAATAGGAGAAACGCCAATGGGGATGAATACTTTGGTAAGGCCCTGTATAAGCCTCCAGACAGAAAAGGCCTTTCAAAAGCCAGAGCTGTAGACTTACGTGAGGTACTGCATAGCATTCTCTGACGGCTGTTTAAACAGACCCTCAAACTCATCACGGGCCCACTAGAGAGGAGAAGGAGACACGAGAGTTACCACACACTGCATATAGAGGACATCAGTCGACAGGTGTGTGTGTGTGTTACCTGCAGGGTGTGTGTGTGTGTGTTACCTGCAGGGTGTGTGTGTGTGTGTGTGTTACCTGCAGGGTGTGGTGTGTGTGTTACCTGCAGGGTGTGTGTGTGTGTGTGTTACCTGCAGGGTGTGTGTGTGTGTGTTACCTGCAGGGTGTGTGTGTGTGTGTGTGTGTTACCTGCAGGGTGTGTGTGTGTGTGTTGTGCAGGGTGTGTGTGTGTGTGTGTACCTGCAGGGTGTGTGTGTGTGTTACCTGCAGGGTGTGTGTGTGTGTTACCTGCAGGGTGTGTGTGTGTGTTACCTGCAGGGTGTGTGTGTGTGTGTACCTGCAGGGTGTGTGTGTGTGTTACCTGCAGGGTGTGTGTGTGTGTGTTACCTGCAGGGTGTGTGTGTGTGTGTGTTACCTGCAGGGTGTGTGTGTGTGTGTTACCTGCAGGGTGTGTGTGTGTGTTACCTGCAGGGTGTGTGTGTGTGTGTTACCTGCAGGGTGTGTGTGTGTGTACCTGCAGGGTGTGTGTGTGTTACCTGCAGGGTGTGTGTGTGTTACCTGCAGGGTGTGTGTGTGTTACCTGCAGGGTGTGTGTGTGTGTGTGTGTGTGCAGGGTGTGTGTGTGTGTTACCTGCAGGGTGTGTGTGTGTTACCTGCAGGGTGTGTGTGTGTTACCTGCAGGGTGTGTGTGTGTGTACCTGCAGGGTGTGTGTGTGTGTTACCTGCAGGGTGTGTGTGTGTTACCTGCAGGGTGTGTGTGTGTTACCTGCAGGGTGTGTGTGTGTTACCTGCAGGGT
Source organism: Oncorhynchus tshawytscha (assembly GCF_018296145.1). NCBI lineage: Eukaryota > Metazoa > Chordata > Actinopteri > Salmoniformes > Salmonidae > Oncorhynchus > Oncorhynchus tshawytscha. The sequence goes on along the minus strand of NW_024609625.1, from coordinate 186,491 downwards.
GTGTTCGATGGCGTTGGGGAAGTTCTTCAGTGTGCAGATGGGGATGGACTTCTCCGGGGGGTCCTGGGAGGAGCTGTATGACTCTGTCAGGAAGGGGATGACCACCTGCACGTTTCCTTTGGTTCCCAGAGTCCCAGACTCTAACAGGGGCTTCCTGTAGTAGACACACCTCCGGTCCATATACATACCTACAGGAGAGGGACATTCACAAAGCATAATTGTTCCCAATATTCCTCAGCCCTAAACAATCTAATTGAACCGGCCCAGCCCCCTGGACTCCTCTTACTCAGCCCTAAACAATCTAATTGAACCGGCCCAGCCCCCTGGACTCCTCTTACTCAGCCCTAAACAATCTAATTGAACCGGCCCAGCTCCCTGGACTCCTCTTCCTCAGCCCTAAACAATCTAATTGAACCGGCCCAGCTCCCTGGACTCCTCTTGATAACTGTGGAGACTATACCGCCTGTAGCCGTTGATAACTGTGGAGACTATACCGCCTGTAGCCTCTGTCAGGATAACTGTGGAGACTATACCGCCTGTAGCCTCCGGTCCATAACTGTGGAGACTATACCGCCTGTAGCCGACTCCTGATAACTGTGGAGACTATACCGCCTGTAGCCGTTGATAACTGTGGAGACTATACCGCCTGTAGCCGTTGATAACTGTGGAGACTATACCGCCTGTAGCCGTTGATAACTGTGGAGACTATACCGCCTGTAGCCGTTGATAACTGTGGAGACTATACCGCCTGTAGCCGTTGATAACTGTGGAGACTATACCGCCTGTAGCCGTTGATAACTGTGGAGACTATACCGCCTGTAGCCGTTGATAACTGTGGAGACTATACCGCCTGTAGCCGTTGATAACTGTGGAGACTATACCGCCTGTAGCCGTTGATAACTGTGGAGACTATACCGCCTGTAGCCGTTGATAACTGTGGAGACTATACCGACCGTTGATAACTGTGGAGACGCCGCCTGTAGCCGTTGATAACTGTGGAGACTATACCGCCTGTAGCCGTTGATAACTGTGGAGACTATACCGCCTGTAGCCGTTGATAACTGTGGAGACTATACCGCCTGTAGCCGTTGATAACTGTGGAGACTATACCGCCTGTAGCCGTTGATAACTGTGGAGACTATACCGCCTGTAGCTGTTGATAACTGTGGAGACTATACCGCCTGTAGCTGTTGATAACTGTGGAGACTATACCGCCTGTAGCCGTTGATAACTGTGGAGACTATACCGCCTGTAGCCGTTGATAACTGTGGAGACTATACCGCCTGTAGCCGTTGATAACTGTGGAGACTATACCACCTGTAGCTGTTGATAACTGTGGAGACGATACGGTGCTGTTGATAACTGTGGAGACGATACGGTGCAGTAATGTTAAAAGTGCGTCTTACGCGCGTCAACGTTGTCCAGAGCGTTGGCGACTCCGTGGAGGCTCTCGAAGAAGTCGTCATCGTAGACGCGCTCCGTCTCGGGTCCGACGCGGTTCTGGTGTCCCGTGATCCGGATGGACGGGTTCATCTGCTTCACCGCCGCCGCCGCCGTCTCGCTCTTCATCTTCGTCACGTCCCACGGCCTGAATACAAACCAAAACAGTGCTTTATTTCATAAAAGATCCTTTGACCTTTGACCCTTTACAGAAGAACACTGAAATACAAAGCAAACAAGAAGCAATAACGGCTCAATTAAAACACAAAAGGTCTACGTCCCAAGTGGTTCTCTATTCCATGTAGAGTACGGCATCTGAACAGACCCGCTGTGCACTTGTAACAGTATATAACTTTAGACCGTCCCCTCGCCCCATACCCGGGCGCGAACCAGGGACCCTCTAGCACACATCAACAACAGTCACCCACGAAGCATCGTTACTCATCGCTCCACAAAAGCCGCGGTCCTTGCAGAGCAAAGGGGAACCACTACTTCAAGGTCTCAGAGCAAGTGACGTCACCGATTGAAATGCTATTTAGCGCGAACCACCGCTAACTAAGCCAGCCGTTTCACATCCGTTACACACTGATCTACAGTAATGCAGTATGTTGGAAAGTGGGTGCCATTTCAGACACCCGATATCTAAACCAGTGTAATCACAGGGTCAAGGCTAAAGAGATGCTTGTGTTGCATGATTTAAACCCCCCAAGGGTTAAGTTTTCCCCTCCTCAACTCCTCCCCGCTCTCACCTGAAGAGGAACTGTCTGTTGAGGTTGGATTTCTCTATGGTGTCCATGTCTGTCACGATGACCTCACCCTCTCCGCCAGCCAATCCAATCATGGCAAAGTTCTTGAGCAGCTCACAGCCAATAGCGCCAGCCCCAACCAGGAAGTAACGTTGTTTAGCCAGCTCCTCCTGCAGCTGGGAGCCAAACACAGCGATCTGGCCATCATAACGACTGTTCCTCTGGGGAGAGGGAGAGATGTCATTTAATAGTTTTCCCACAGGTAGAAGGTGAGGCTGTAAAGGAGAAGAGGTGAGGCTGTAAAGGAGAAGAGGTGAGGCTGTAAAGGAGAAGAGGTGAGGCTGTAAAGGAGAAGAGGTGAGGCTGTAAAGGAGAAGAGGTGAGGCTGTAAAGGAGAAGAGGTGAGGCTGTAAAGGAGAAGAGGTGAGGCTGTAAAGGAGAAGAGGTGAGGCTGTAAAGGAGAAGAGGTGAGGCTGTAAAGGAGAAGAGGTGAGGCTGTAAAGGAGAAGAGGTGAGGCTGTAAAGGAGAAGAGGTGAGGCTGTAAAGGAGAAGAGGTGAGGCTGTAAAGGAGAAGAGGTGAGGCTGTAAAGGAGAAGAGGTGAGGCTGTAAAGGAGAAGAGGTGAGGCTGTAAAGGAGAAGAGGTGAGGCTGTAAAGGAGAAGAGGTGAGGCTGTAAAGGAGAAGAGGTAGAGGCTGTAAAGGAGAAGAGGTGAGGCTGTAAAGGAGAAGAGGTGAGGCTGTAAAGGAGAAGAGGTGAGGCTGTAAAGGAGAAGAGGTGAGGCTGTAAAGGAGAAGAGGTGAGGCTGTAAAGGAGAAGAGGTGAGGCTGTAAAGGAGAAGAGGTGAGGCTGTAAAGGAGAAGAGGTGAGGCTGTAAAGGAGAACAGGTAGAAGGTGAGGCTTTATAGGTCTACTTGAAATAGTGGCATGATGTGTTTTGTGCCTGACCTGTAGTGCCTGTATGTGTTTGGCCTGTGAGGGTTTGTGTTAGGTGTGTGCATATTGGTGGGCGGTGTGTGTGAGTATGGTAGACGGAGTGTGTGAAATGTACTCACAGGGGCACAGTCCTCCTCAGTGAGCATGGCTCCTCCCTCTTCCTCAGACAGACACTCCAGAGCATCAAAATACAGCCACTGCATTATGGGCATGAACTTCCCTGTACACGCCTAGGACACACACACACACACACAATACTGTACAGCACTGCATTATGGGCACACACACACCTGGACACACACACAGTTATAATACTGTACAGCTACTGCATTATGGGCATGAACTTCCCTGTACACGCCTAGGACACACACACAGTTATAATACTGTACAGCTACTGCATTATGGGCATGAACTTCCCTGTACACGCCTAGGACAGACACACACACACACAGTTATAATACTGTACAGCCACTGCATTATGGGCATGAACTTCCCTGTACACGCCTAGGACAGACACACACACACAGTTATAATACTGTACAGCTACTGCATTATGGGCATGAACTTCCCTGTACACGCCTAGGACACACACACAGTTATAATACTGTACAGCCACTGCATTATGGGCATGAACTTCCCTGTACACGCCTAGGACAGACACACACACACAGTTATAATACTGTACAGCTACTGCATTATGGGCATGAACAGGGTGGGAAATTAGCACCCGCCACCCGCGGGCATGTCTTTCGCCCCCACGGGTGGGTCACAGCATTTAGTATCATTTGTTATATTATCCAATGCTCAAAATGTAGAAGTTGGTTGAATGAACCTGAAAGGTACAGTGAGACTTTGTGCTGCGGTTTCTTGGCTAGTTTTTGTGTTCACATGCTAGGTTGTTTTTCAATATTAGTTTGAGTCTGCCGGTAGACACGGACACTACCGGCAGGGACAACAGAGCCCTGAGTACCAGACTGTTAGGACCTGATGGAGGGACAACAGAGCCCTGAGTACCAGACTGTTAGGACCTGATGGAGGGACAACAGAGCCCTGAGTACCAGACTGTTAGACCTGATGGAGGGACAACAGAGCCCTGAGTAGACTGTTAGGACTGGAGTTTCAACAGAGCCCTGAGTACCAGACTGTTAGGACCTGATGGAGGGACAACAGAGCCCTGAGTACCAGACTGTTTTTCAGGACCTGATTAGTGGAGGGACAACAGAGCCCTGAGTACCAGGCCATTGGACCTGATGGAGGACAACAGAGCCCTGAGAACCAGACCATTAGGACCTGATGGAGGGACAACAGAGCCCTGAGTACCAGACCATTAGGACCTGATGGAGGGACAACAGAGCCCTGAGTACCAGGCCATTAGGACCCGATGGAGGGACAACAGAGCCCTGAGTACCAGGCCATTGGACCTGATGGAGAGACAATAGAGCCCTGAGAACCAGACCATTAGGACCTGATGGAGGGACAATAGAGTCCTGAGACCAGGCCATTGGAGGACCTGAGTAGTACCAGGCCATTAGGATGGAGGGACCTGATGGAGGGGACAACAGAGCCATTGGACCTGATGGAGAGACAATAGAGCCAGGCCATTAGGACCTGATGGAGGGACAACAGAGCCCTGAGTACCAGACTGTTAGGACCTGATGGAGGGACAACAGAGCCCTGAGTACAGGGCCATTAGGACCCAATGGAGGGACAACAGAGCCCTGAGTACAGGGCCATTAGGACATGATGGTCATTAGAGAGTTTGGGACAACCTACTCATGTCCAAAATGCATAAGAGGAGATTCCCGTGACTCAACGGTCGACTCATGACTGCCGTGTGTGTCGTTAATACGGTCACCTAACAACAACCCTAACAACACTCAGCGTTCCCAGAAAGTTTTCATAGCCCTCGACTTCCATCACATTTTGTTGTCTTATAGCCTGAATTTAGACTTGAAATGTCTTGGAGTCAATAACTAACCCCTTTGTTATGGCAAGCCTAAATAAGTTCAGGAGTAACAAAGACACAAAATAAGTTGCAATAATAGTGTTTTGAATGACTACCTCATCTTTGTACATCACACAACACACAAAGTTGAAAAAAAAATAAGAAATAAGTCTGGCATATAAACCAATGTAACGTAGAAAGAACCTCAATGTGAGCGGTCAACAATGCCGTCTCGAGGGCTTTCAGGCCGATGAAGGCGAGCTTGAGCCCAGGTCCTCAGCCATCTGGCTCATTGCCGTCTCGAGGGCTTTCAGGCCGATGAAGGCGAGCTTGAGCCCAGGTCCTCAGCCATCTGGCTCATTGCAGTCTCGAGGGCTTTCAGGCCGATGAAGGCGAGCTTGAGCCCAGGTCCTCAGCCATCTGGCTCATTGCCGTCTCGAGGGCTTTCAGGCCGATGAAGGCGAGCTTGAGCCCAGGTCCTCAGCCATCTGGCTCATTGCAGTCTCGAGGGCTTTCAGGCCGATGAAGCTGAGCTTGAGCCCAGGTCCTCAGCCATCTGGCTCATTGCCGTCTCGAGGGCTTTCAGGCCGATGAAGGCGAGCTTGAGCCCAGGTCCTCAGCCATCTGGCTCATTGCCATCTCGAGGGCTTTCAGGCCGATGAAGGCGAGCTTGAGCCCAGGTCCTCAGCCATCTGGCTCATTGCCGTCTCGAGGGCTTTCAGGCCGATGAAGGCGAGCTTGAGCCCAGGTCCTCAGCCATCTGGCTCATTGCCGTCTCGAGGGCTTTCAGGCCGATGAAGGCGAGCTTGAGCCCAGGTCCTCAGCCATCTGGCTCATTGCCGTCTCGAGGGCTTTCAGGCCGATGAAGGCGAGCTTGAGCCCAGGTCCTCAGCCATCTGGCTCATTGCAGTCTCGAGGGCTTTCAGGCCGATAAAGCTGAGCTTGAGCCCAGGTCCTCAGCCATCTGGCTCATTGCCGTCTCGAGGGCTTTCAGGCCGATGAAGGCGAGCTTGAGCCCAGGTCCTCAGCCATCTGGCTCATTGCCATCTCGAGGGCTTTCAGGCCGATGAAGGCCTTGAGCCCAGGTCCTCAGCCATCTGGCTCATTGCCGTCTCGAGGGCTTTCAGGCCGATGAAGGCGAGCTTGAGCCCAGGTCCTCAGCCATCTGGCTCATTGCCGTCTCGAGGGCTTTCAGGCCGATGAAGGCGAGCTTGAGCCCAGGTCCTCAGCCATCTGGCTCATTGCAGTCTCGAGGGCTTTCAGGCCGATGAAGGCGAGCTTGAGCCCAGGTCCTCAGCCATCTGGCTCATTGCCGTCTCGAGGGCTTTCAGGCCGATGAAGGCGAGCTTGAGCCCAGGTCCTCAGCCATCTGGCTCATTGCCGTCTCGAGGGCTTTCAGGCCGATGAAGGCGAGCTTGAGCCCAGGTCCTCAGCCATCTGGCTCATTGCAGTCTCGAGGGCTTTCAGGCCGATGAAGGCGAGCTTGAGCCCAGGTCCTCAGCCATCTGGCTCATTGCAGTCTCGAGGGCTTTGAGGCCGATGAAGGCGAGCTTGAGCCCAGGTCCTCAGCCATCTGGCTCATTGCCGTCTCGAGGGCTTTCAGGCCGATAAAGCTGAGCTTGAGCCCAGGTCCTCAGCCATCTGGCTCATTGCCGTCTCGAGGGCTTTCAGGCCGATAAAGCTGAGCTTGAGCCCAGGTCCTCAGCCATCTGGCTCATTGCCGTCTCGAGGGCTTTCAGGCCGATGAAGGCGAGCTTGAGCCCAGGTCCTCAGCCATCTCGAGGGCTTTCAGGCCGATGAAGGCGAGCTTGAGCCCAGGTCCTCAGCCATCTGGCTCATTGCAGTCTCGAGGGCTTTGAGGCCGATGAAGGCGAGCTTGAGCCCAGGTCCTCAGCCATCTGGCTCATTGCAGTCTCGAGGGCTTTGAGGCCGATGAAGGCGAGCTTGAGCCCAGGTCCTCAGCCATCTGGCTCATTCCCGTCTCGAGGGCTTTCAGGCCGATAAAGCTGAGCTTGAGCCCAGGTCCTCAGCCATCTGGCTCATTGCCGTCTCGAGGGCTTTCAGGCCGATGAAGGCGAGCTTGAGCCCAGGTCCTCAGCCATCTGGCTCATTGCGCTCTAGCAACTCCTGCAGGCTGACTTCGGGGCGTCAGTTGAACGGTGCTTCCTCCGACACGCGGGTGTTAAGAAGCGCGGTTTTGGCGGTTCATGTTTCGGAGGATGCATGACTCCAACTTCGCCGCTCCCTTTCGGGAGTTGCAGCGATGAGACAAGATTGGGGTGGGGGGGTAAATAAAAAGGAATAAACTGCGTAATAATGATGAGGAACACCTCAAGCACCATGATAGTGCATTTTTCCCCACCATTGTAAAACATTAACATTTCAGTAGCTCGGATAAACGTGACCTACTCCATGGCTTGCTCCCTAGCGCCCCCCTAAATGTGATTTCTGTCATTCTGAGCACCATGGGTGGACACCCTAATCAGGTTACACACCCAATGCATATATGAGTCCGGTAAATAAAAAATACAGCGGACACAAGTCACACACACACACAGTATAACCATATTGAGCAGAAAGACAGTTTTGAGTAGACAGGAAGGTGAGCTGCTCCTTACCTTCATTACTTCCTGTGCGGCCAGTCCACCAATGAAAGCGTTGATTGGTGCCAGGTCGCCAGCGGAGACGAAGGCCAGTTTCTTAATGAGCTTGTCATCCAGCTCGTCCACCTTAGCTGACCCCGTCTGGCTGGAGTTAACCTCTTTAGCCAGGGATACCAACTCCTCTCCATCAGCCTGGAACACACCACAAAGCATTACATTGATAGGCATGACTACAAGGTGCGGAAAGCATTCCACAGGGATGTTGGCCCATGTTGACTACAATGCTTCCAACAGTTGTGTCAAGATGGCTGGATGTCATTTGGGTGGTGGACAATTCTTGATGCACACGGGAAACTTGAGTGTGAAAAACCCTGCAGCGTTGCAGTTCTTGACACAAACTGGTTCACCTGGCAACTACTATCATACCCTGTTCAAAGACACTTACATCTTTGGTCTTACCCATTCACCCTCTGAATGGCACACGTACACAATCCATGTCTCACAGTGGTGCAACCAATTACCTTCAGAAGTCACATAATTAGTTAAAGTCCACCTGTGTGCAATCTAAGTGTCACATGATCTCAGTATATATACACCTGTTCTGAAAGGCCCCAGTCAGCAACACAACTAAACAAGGGGCACCACCAAGCAAGAGGCACCTTGAAGACCAAGGAGCTCTCCAAACAGGTCAGGAACAAAGTTGGGTTATAAAAAAATATCAGAAACTTTGAACATCCCACGGAGCACCATTAAATCAATTATTAAAAAGTTTGAAAGAATATGGCACCACAACAAACCTACCAAGAAAGGGCCGCCCACCAAAACTCACACCAGGCAAGGAGGGCATTAAACAGAGAGGCAACAAAGAGTCCAAAGATAACCCTGAAGGAGCTGCAAAGCTCCACAGCAGCGATTGGAGTATCTGTCCATGGGACCACTTTAAGCCGTACACTCCACAGAGCTGGGCTTTACGGAAGAGTGTCGAGAAAAAAGCCAATGCTTAAAGAAAACAAATAAAAGAAACACGTTTGGTGTTTGCCAAAAGGCATGTGGGAGAAGGTACTCTGGTCAGTTGAGACAAAAATGGATTTTTTTGGCCATCAAGGAAAATGCTATGTCTGGCGCAAACCCAACATCTCTCATCACCCCGAGAACACCATCCCCACAGTGAAGCATGGTGGTGGCAGCATGTTTTTCATGTGCAGGGTCTAGGAAACTGGTCAGAATTGAAGGATGGCGCTAAATAAAGGGACATTGTTGAGAGAAACCGGTTCCAGTCTTCCAGAGATTTGAGACTGGGACGGAGGTTCACCTTCCAGCAGGACAATGACCCTGTGCATACTGCTAAAGCAACACTTGAGTGGTTTAACCTCTAGCATCGAGCAATTCCGTATCCGGGAGCGTAATCATAGCCTCAAGCTCATTACCATAACGCAACGTTAACTATTCATGAAAATCACAAATGAAATTAAATAAATATATTGAAACACAAGCTTAGCCTTTTGTTAACAACACTGTCAACTCAGATTTTCAAAATATGCTTTTCAACCAAAGCTACACAAGCATTTGTGTAAGAGTATTGATAGCCTAGCATAGCATTAAGCCTAGCATTCAGCAGGCAACATTTTCACAAAAACAAGAAAAGCATTCAAAGAAAATCATTTACCTTTGAAGAACTTCGGATGTTTTCAATGACGAGACTCAGATAGCAAATGTAAAATTTTTCCCAAAAGATTATTTGTGTAGGAGAAATAGCTCCGTTTTGTTCATCACGTTTGGCTAAGAAAAAAAAAACGAAAATGCAGTCACTACAACGCCAAACTTTTTTCCAAATTAGCTCCATAATATCGACAGAAACATGGCAAACGTTGTTTAGAATCAATCCTCAAGGTGTTTTTCACATATCTATTCGATGATAAATCATTCGTGGCAGTTGGTTTCTCATCAGAAGCAAACGGAAAAATACTGCAGCTGGAGATTACGCAATAATTGCGACGGAGGACACCAAGCGACCACCTGGTAGATGTAGTCTCTTATGGTCAATCTTCCAATGATATGCCTACAAATACGTCACAATGCTGCAGACACCTTGGGGAAAACGTGGAAAACGTAAGCTGACTCCTAGCTCCTCCACAGCCATATAAGGAGTCATTGCCATGAGGCGGTTTCAAAAAATGCAGCACTTCCTGATTGGATTTTTATCTGGGTTTTGCCTGTAACATCAGTTCTGTGGCACTCACAGACAATATCTTTGCAGTTTTGGAAACGCCAGAGTGTTTTCTTTCCAAAGCTGTCAATTATTTTTTTGGTCGAGCATTTTTTCGTGACAAAAGATCTTGTTTAAAACGTTTTTCATCCAAAACTTAAAATAGTGCCCCCTATATCCAAGAAGTTAAGGGGAAACATTTACATGTCTTGGAATGGCCTAGTCAAAGCCCAGACCTTAATCCAATTGAGGATCTGTGGTATGACTTAAAGATTGCTGTACACAAGTGGAACCCATCCAACTTGAAGGAGCTGGAGCAGTTTTGCCTTGAAGAATGGGCAAAAATCGCAGTTGCTAGATGTGCCAAGCTTAAAGAGACATACCCCAAGAGACTTGCAGTTGTAATTGCTGCAAAAGCTGGCTCGACAAAGTGTTGAATTTGGGGGGCGGTGAATAGTTATGCACGCTCAAGTTCTGTTTTTTTGTCTTTTTTTTGTTTCACAATAAAACATTTTCGGCATCTTCAAAGAGGTAGGCAACCCCCCCCCAAAATCCATTTTAATACCAGGTTGTAGGGCAACAAAACAGGAAGAATGCCAAGGGGGTGAATACTTTCGCAAGCCACTGTAATTTTCTCGAGGCTTAAAAATCCTTCTTTAACCTGTCTTCTCACCATCTACACTGATTCAAGTGGACTTAACCCAGAGGTCAATGTCCGCACCCCCGCGGAAACCGAATTAGCATAATGAAAAAATCTGTCAGTTTAAACTAGAAATATGTGTTTTTTTGCATTGGAGTACTGACAGAGTACTGACAGAGTACTGGCAGAGTACTGGCAGAGTACTGGCAGAGTACTGGCAGAGTACTGGCAGAGTACTGGCAGAGTACTGGCAGAGCTTGTACTGGTTGCATGTCAATGCACCGCATCCGCCGTCGTCGTGGTGACAGAAAGGTGAAAGGTGACCGAGCGGTGTTTGTCAGACCATGAGACATCCTGGAAATCGGTCCACTTACAAAATAATCTGTAGCGTCCGAATGGTTTGGCCTACAAACTATAATGACCCTTTATGTAAAGATGAGACTCATTGACACGACGGTGTACTCCGTTTTTCTTTACCTCCCCCCCATAAGCATCTTAGGACTTGTAAGTTGGTATAGACGACTTGCCAACTTCTGTCTAACAGTTTGGGCTACACACTATTATGCCCACTCTGTGGAAAGGTGAGATTCATGAACACGTACGTTGGTTGTTTTGCTAAAGGACACCCACATGCCTCACAAGACTCATCTGAAAGTACCCTGGTAGGGGGAAAAAATGATTCGATCCTATGGAGACATTAGTGCCAAAATAAGGTGTTAAATACATGTTTAAAAAATAAATAAAATAACATTTCCTCATCTTATTTCTCTCTCTCTCAGATAGACATGTCAGAACCCTTTTATGGGCATAAACCTGCCTTCAGGTTGGGAGGGGTTTGGCCAGCCGGGATGACCTTGTCCCACGGCGCTTTAGTGACCCCTTGTGGCGGGCTGGTATGCCTGCAAGCTGAACCCGGTCACCAGCTGGACAGTGTTTCCTCTGACACAAGGTAAAAGCACACACAAACAAAACCTGG
>NW_024609625.1:37500-170000 GCF_018296145.1 Oncorhynchus tshawytscha | reverse complement strand
ATTTGTTCCGTGCATGCCCTGAGTACACGTCCTCGTAATCCAGCTGGCCCTGCGGCTTTGTGGATGTCATGGATTTGAGCCTGGTCTCTGAGAAGCAGTATATCTATATCTACTATATATATATATAGTAAATATATCCTTCTCGTCGGACTCAATAAAGAAAAAAAATCTTTGTCCAGTTCGCTGTACTGATGTAGAGAAGCTCTTTTCGGTCTTAAGAGACGGTACCAGCAACATTATGTACAAAATAACACGAAAAAAAAATCACAAAATACCAGTTGATAAGGCTGATACTAAGTATTGCTACAGGACAGGACTCACCCAAGGTCTTGATCTCTATTGGCTGGCAGCTGTTGAGCTCCGTCATGCCCTGCACCTCAGTGAAGATCACGGAGTCTCCGTTCTCAAACCCGTGGCGAGCCTCGTCCAAACACGTCACCACGCCTGCTGCATCCTAACAGGGTGAGAAGCAGGGCTGAGATCTGCACAGCACGGGAAGCCAGGGACAGAGGTTACCAGCTCCACTCCATGATCAAATTAAAATGTAAGAGAGTACTAGGAAGACTGGGGGTGTATCACACATATGTTGAGTGGTCCTTCGTTGCTCTTTGTAGAGCACGGCGCTTGTAACACCAGGGGGTAGTGGGTTCGATTCCTGGGGCCACCCATAAGTAAAATGGATGCACGCATGACTAAGTCGCTTTGGATAAAAGCATCTGCTGAACAGCATATATTAAGTCAGGGTTTCCAAAACTGCTTTTCTTATCCTAAAATGGAACACACTGACAACCGTCCCAGTATTTAGCTGAGTTCCAGACTGAGTTCTGGTGTAGCAAGATACTAATCAGAGGGGCTCCTGGTATCAAACCGCAGCTCCAGTAGTGGACTACCCTCCGCTACCGTTCAGGGGACGCGCTGCTGTAACCTCCTCACCTAACGTTACCTCTCCGTTACCGTTCAGGGGACGCGCTGCTGTAACCTCCTCACCTAATGTTACCTCTCCGTTACCGTTCAGGGGACGCGCTGCTGTAACCTCCTCACCTCTACGTTACCGTTCAGGGGACGCGCTGCTGTAACCTCACCTAACGTTACCGTTCAGGGGATGCGCTGCTCTGCCTTTGCCCTAATGCTGTAACTAGTCAGTTGGTCATCTCGGGTGCTGCATTCTGGCTGAGCCTTGGATACAGCAGCCAGTATATTGGCTGAGCCTTGGATACAGCAGCCAGTATATTGGCTGAGCCTTGGATACAGCAGCCGGTATATTGGCTGAGCCTTGGATACAGCAGCCGGTATATTGGCTGAGCCTTGGATACAGCAGCCAGTATATTGGCTGAGCCTTGGATACAGCAGCCGGTATATTGGCTGAGCCTTGGATACAGCAGCCGGTATATTGGCTGAGCCTTGGATACAGCAGCCGGTATATTGGCTGAGCCTTGGATACAGCAGCCGGTATATTGGCTGAGCCTTGGATACAGGAGCCTTGGATACAGCAGCCGGTATATTGGCTGAGCCTTGGATACAGCAGCCGGTATATTGGCTGAGCCTTGGATACAGCAGCCAGTATATTGGCTGAGCCTTGGATAAAGCAGCCAGTATATTGGCTGAGCCTTGGATAAAGCAGCCGGTATATTGGCTGAGCCTTGGATACAGCAGCCGGTATATTGGCTGAGCCTTGGATACAGCAGCCGGTATATTTGGCTGAGCCTTGGATACAGCAGCCAGTATATACAGCAGCCAGTATATTGGCTGAGCCTTGGATACAGCAGCCGGTATATACAGCAGCCAGTATATTGGCTGAGCCTTGGATACAGCAGCCAGTATATTGACTGAGCAGCAGCCAGTATATTGGTTGAGCCTTGGATACAGCAGCCAGTATATTGACTGAGCCTTGGATACAGCAGCCAGTATATTGGCTGAGCCTTGGATACAGCAGCCAGTATATTGGCTGAGCCTTGGATACAGCAGCCAGTATACCGACAGCTTTCACCGTATTTCAAATTTCACCGTAAGGTGACTAGTTTGCATCCCTGTATTTTGATAAAATTATACAATGATTAGTGGGTCTCAAGGTTGTGGAAGGCTTATATTTATCCTAAGTATAATTTCACAAGCCCTGAATTCATGACATTCATTTCTGTCTGAAATGTATTTTACCTTTGTTCAACAAAGATTATTTAGACTTAAAAATCTCCACATTTTGTTGTTACAGCCTGAATTGTAGTAAGGCACTAACCTTGGTGATCATGGAGATCATAGCAGAGAGAGGCTGCTCTCCATTGGTATCGATCACCAGCATCTCCTCTCCGAAGTCACAGAAGAGCTGTCCGAAGAGTCCCCGTGTGTCAGCGATCACCAGCTTGATGCCGTTACTGTGACAGAAGTCTCCAACACGCTGCTGCTCCTCTAGAGGGGAGTTGGTCAGGACCACAACCTACAACACAGAGACATGTTATCACACATTCAATGTTTATAAAATAAATATTAATTCACAAGAGAATTGCATTAAAAACAAAGTCCAAAATTCATCTCTACCATATATGGTAGTAGGTGGGAGAATATAGCATGATAAGAGTGAACAGAATGTCGTCATGGCCACGGTTAAAAAGTGGTCGCTGCTCAAGTCAACTCACTGCTCCGTGGCAACGAGGTCCATCAAACGCCAACTGACAAGCGAGCGGCTGCAGGTTTCTGTGTGATAACTCCTGTTTCTGTAGTGAGACCGCTTGATGTACAGTAAACCCCCTGGACATTACCTGTACCAGTGTAATGCATCTAAACAGGTAACCTCACCTGGAACGGAGGCAGGTAGTCGTCGGTGAGGGCTCCAGTATAATATAGTTTAACCAAGTAATGGGGGTTCAAGTGTGTTAACTTGGAGCTAACATGACGCAGCCCAGACTCCCATTGCATGCTAACAGTGAGTTAGTGGAGCTAACATGATGCAGCCCAGACTCCCATTGCATGCTAACAGTGAGTTAGTGGAGCTAACATGATGCAGTCCAGACTCCCATTGCAGGCTAACAGTGAGTTAGTGGAGCTAACATGATGCAGCCCAGACTCCCATTGCAGGCTAACAGTGAGTTAGTGGAGCTAACATGATGCAGTCCAGACTCCCATTGCATGCTAACAGTGAGTTAGTGGAGCTAACATGATGCAGCCCAGACTCCCATTGCAGGCTAACAGTGAGTTAGTGGAGCTAACATGATGCAGCCCAGACTCCCAGGCTAGCAGTGAGTTAGTGGAGCTAACATGATGCAGTCCAGACTCCCAGTACAGGCTAACAGTGAGTTAGTGGAGCTAACATGATGCAGTCCAGACTCCCAGTACAGGCTAGCAGTGAGTTAGTGGAGCTAACATGATGCAGCCCAGACTCCCATTGCAGGCTAACAGTGAGTTAGTGGAGCTAACATGATGCAGTCCAGACTCCCAGTACAGGCTAGCAGTGAGTTAGTGGAGCTAACATGATGCAGCCCAGACTCCCATTGCAGGCTAGCAGTGAGTTAGTGGAGCTAACATGATGCAGCCCAGACTCCCATTGCAGGCTAGCAGTGAGTTAGTGGAGCTAACATGATGCAGCCCAGACTCCCATTGCAGGCTAGCAGTGAGTTAGTGGAGCTAACATGATGCAGTCCAGACTCCCATTGCAGGCTAACAGTGAGTTAGTGGAGCTAACATGATGCAGTCCAGACTCCCATTGCAGGCTAACAGTGAGTTAGTGGAGCTAACATGATGCAGTCCAGACTCCCATTGCAGGCTAACAGTGAGTTAGTGGAGCTAACATGATGCAGCCCAGACTCCCAGGCTAACAGTGAGTTAGTGGAGCTAACATGATGCAGTCCAGACTCCCATTGCAGGCTAACAGTGAGTTAGTGGAGCTAACATGATGCAGCCCAGACTCCCAGCATGCTAACAGTGAGTTAGTGGAGCTAACATGATGCAGCCCAGACTCCCATTGCATGCTAACAGTGAGTTAGTGGAGCTAACATGATGCAGTCCCAGACTCCCAGACTATTGCAGGCTAGCAGTGAGTTAGTGGAGCTAACATGATGCAGCCCAGACTCCCAGGCTAGCAGTGAGTTAGTGGAGCTAACATGATGAAGCCCAGACTCCCAGGCTAGCAGTGAGTTAGTGGAGCTAACATGATGCAGCCCAGACTCCCAGGCTAGCAGTGAGTTAGTGGAGCTAACATGATGCAGCCCAGACTCCCAGGCTAGCAGTGAGTTAGTGGAGCTAACATGATGCAGTCCAGACTCCCATTGCAGGCTAGCAGTGAGTTAGTGGAGCTAACATGATGCAGCCCAGACTCCCAGGCTAGCAGTGAGTTAGTGGAGCTAACATGATGCAGCCCAGACTCCCAGGCTAGCAGTGAGTTAGTGGAGCTAACATGACGCAGTCCAGACTCCCAGGCTAGCAGTGAGTTAGTGGAGCTAACATGATGCAGCCCAGACTCCCAGGCTAGCAGTGAGTTAGTGGAGCTAACATGATGCAGCCCAGACTCCCAGGCTAGCAGTGAGTTAGTGGAGCTAACATGATGCAGTCCAGACTCCCAGGCTAGCAGTGAGTTAGTGGAGCTAACATGATGCAGCCAAGACTCCCAGTACAGGCTAGCAGTGAGTTAGTGGAGCTAACATGATGCAGCCCAGACTCCCAGGCTAGCAGTGAGTTAGTGGAGCTAACATGATGCAGTCCAGACTCCCAGGCTAGCAGTGAGTTAGTGGAGCTAACATGATGCAGCCAAGACTCCCAGTACAGGCTAGCAGTGAGTTAGTGGAGCTAACATGATGCAGTCCAGACTCCCAGGCTAGCAGTGAGTTAGTGGAGCTAACATGATGCAGCCCAGACTCCCAGGCTAGCAGTGAGTTAGTGGAGCTAACATGATGCAGCCCAGACTCCCAGTACAGGCTAGCAGTGAGTTAGTGGAGCTAACATGATGCAGCCCAGACTCCCAGGCTAGCAGTGAGTTAGTGGAGCTAACATGATGCAGCCCAGACTCCCAGACTAGCATTGAGTTAGTGGAGCTAACATGATGCAGCCCAGACTCCCAGTACAGGCTAGCAGTGAGTTAGTGGAGCTAACATGATGCAGCCCAGACTCCCAGGCTAGCAGTGAGTTAGTGGAGCTAACAGTCTCCCAGGCTAGCAGTGAGTTAGTGGAGCTAACAGGATGCAGCCCAGACTCCCAGTACAGGCTAGCAGTGAGTTAGTGGAGCTAAGATGATGCAGCCCAGACTCCCAGTACAGGCTAGCAGTGAGTTAGTGGAGCTAAGATGATGCAGCCCAAACTCCCAGGCTAGCAGTGAGATAGTGGAGCTAACATGATGCAGTCCAGACTCCCAGGCTAGCAGTGAGTTAGTGGAGCTAACATGATGCAGCCCAGACTCCCATTGCATGCTAACAGTGAGTTAGTGGAGCTAACATGATGCAGTGAGTTTAGTGGAGCTAACATGATGCAGCCCAGACTCCCAGGCTAGCAGTGAGTTAGTGGAGCTAACATGATGCAGCCCAGACTCCCAGGCTAGCAGTGAGTTAGTGGAGCTAACATGATGCAGCCCAGACTCCCAGGCTAGCAGTGAGTTAGTGGAGCTAACATGATGCAGCCCAGACTCCCAGGCTAGCAGTGAGTTAGTGGAGGCTAAGACTCCCAGGCTGAGTTAGTGGAGCTAACATGATGCAGCCCAGACTCCCAGGCTAGCAGTGAGTTAGTGGAGCTAACATGATGCAGCCCAGACTCCCATTGCAGGCTAGCAGTGAGTTAGTGGAGCTAACATGATGCAGCCCAGACTCCCAGGCTAGCAGTGAGTTAGTGGAGCTAACATGATGCAGTCCAGACTCCCAGGCTAGCAGTGAGTTAGTGGAGCTAACATGATGCAGCCCAGACTCCCAGGCTAGCAGTGAGTTAGTGGAGCTAACATGATGCAGTCCAGACTCCCAGGCTAGCAGTGAGTTAGTGGAGCTAACATGATGCAGCCAGACTCCCAGTACAGGCTAGCAGTGAGTTAGTGGAGCTAACATGACGAGTCCAGACTCCCAGGCTAGCAGTGAGTTAGTGGAGCTAACATGATGCAGCCCAGGCTAACAGTGAGTTAGTGGAGCTAACATGATGCAGTCCAGACTCCCATTGCAGGCTAGCAGTGAGTTAGTGGAGCTAACATGATGCAGCCCAGACTCCCAGACTAGCAGTGAGTTAGTGGAGCTAACATGATGCAGCCCAGACTCCAAGGACAGGCTAGAGGTTGGCTGGGATGATGGACAGGCTTGATCACTGAGACACATTTGACAGAAGTCCTAAAAATAAATTCTAGGAGGGATCCATTTTTCAAGTTTTAGTATGCAAAATGTACCACAGTCAGCATACCGTGCAACACTAGTCATCAGTAAGGGCTCCAGTGTAATGTAGTTTAACCAGGCAAGGGGGTTGATGGGTAATGTAGTTTATACCCTACCTGGAACAGAGTCAGGTAGTCATCAGTGAGGGCTTCAGAGTAATGTAGTTTCACTAGGTACGGGGGTAGATGGGTAATGTAGTTTTACCTGAAACTGAGTCAGGTAATCATCGGTGAGGGCTTCAGTGTAGGCCACTACTGGTACGTAGCTGTTGAGTTCAGCCAGGCGAGTCTGAGACACCTCAGCTCTGTTCTTCCCCAGATCCTCTTCTCTCAGGTAGAACTGGAGACAGAGAAAGGGTCGTTAACAGAGACAGGGTCGTTAACAGAGACAGGGTCAGAGACAGGGTGACAGAGACAGGGTCGTGACAGAGACAGGGTCGTGACAGAGACAGGTCCTCTTCTCTCAGGTGGAACTAACGGAAACTAACATGATCCAAACAATATCTTGACCTGAGCATGCCCAAAGAGAAGCTCCACAAACACACATCACGTACCTGTGAGGAGAGGTCTCTCCATTCAGCCTGTCCCTGGTCGTGCAGCGTAACACTCTTGACTCCTCCCAGGATGACGTTCTTCGCGATCTCCACGCCCAGCCCTCTCAGCCCTGAGACCAGGATGTTGGAGCTCTGCATGCGTTTCATAGCATCATGGCCCAACACGTAGCTATGGAGGAGAGAATACAGGCTTTATAAGACTACATAACACCTCTATAACACTACGTCAGCCCTCTCAGCCCTGAGACCAGGATGTTGGAGCTCTGCATGCGTTTCATAGCATCATGGCCCAACACGTAGCTATGGAGGAGAGAATACAGGCTTTATAAGACTACATAACACCTCTATAACACTACGTCAGCCCTCTCAGCCCTGAGACCAGGATGTTGGAGCTCTGCATGCGTTTCATAGCATCATGGCCCAACACGTAGCTATGGAGGAGAGAATACAAGCTTTATAAGACTACATAACACCTCTATAACACTACGTCAGCCCTCTCAGCCCTGAGACCAGGATGTTGGAGCTCTGCATGCGCTTCATAGCATCATGGCCCAACATGTAGCTATGGAGGAGAGAATACAGGCTTTATAAGACTACATAACACCTCTATAACACTACGTCAGCCCTCTCAGCCCTGAGACCAGGATGTTGGAGCTCTGCATGCGCTTCATAGCATCATGGCCCAACACGTAGCTATGGAGGAGAGAATACAGGCTTTATAAGACTACATAACACCTCTATAACACTACGAGCCCTCTCAGCCCTGAGACCAGGATGTTGGAGCTCTGCATGCGCTTCATAGCATCATGGCCCAACACGTAGCTATGGAGGAGAGAATACAGGCTTTATAAGACTACATAACACCTCTATAACACTACGTCAGCCCTCTCAGCCCTGAGACCAGGATGTTGGAGCTCTGCATGCGCTTCATAGCATCATGGCCCAACACGTAGCTATGGAGGAGAGAATACAAGCTTTATAAGACTACATAACACCTCTATAACACTACGTCAGCCCTCTCAGCCTTGAGACCAGGATGTTGGAGCTCTGCATGCGTTTCATAGCATCATGGCCCAACACGTAGCTATGGAGGAGAGAATACAAGCTTTATAAGACTACATAACACCTCTATAACACTACTTCAGCCCCCTCAGCCCTGAGACCAGGACGTCGGAGCTCTACGGAGAGAGACCAGAGCTGTGTTCAAATACTCACACTAATAGTACTATTTGTGAAGTAAATTGAGTATATAGTATGGATATAGTTAGTATGACAAAAGTCTCCGGACATCGTACAATATTCTCCAAAATATGTAGTACACACGCAGTGGACACTATTTCTGTGCTTTTTGGGCCCATAATGCAACTCTTCAGAAAATGGGTGTGGCTTCACATCATTTTCAGATTTGACGAAAATATGCAGCCGAAGTCCAACGAGAGCGAATTCAAATTCATTGCTTAACTTCTTAAGGTATAGGGGGCAGCATTTTCACTTTTGGATAAATAGTGTGCCCAATTTCAACTTCCTGCTACTCATGCCAAGAATATAAGATATGCATATTATTAGTAGATTTGTATAGAAAAAACTCTTAAGTTTCTAAAACTGTTTGAATCATGTCTGTGAATATAACAGAACTTATGTAGCAGGAAAAACCCAGAGGACTAACCGTTCAGAATTTATTTTGGATTTTTTTGAGGTCTCTGTTTGTTCAGTAGGTTCTCATTGGGAAACAATATTTCTTAGGCACTTGTTTTCAGTTCCTACCGCTTCCACTGGATGTCACCAGTCTTTGGAATTTGGTTGAGGTTATTCCTTTGTGCAATGAAGAAGTACGGCCATCTAGGAACTGGGTAACACTGTTGAGAGTTGGGCAAGACTTGAAAAGTAGCGTTAGTTTCCTCTCGTCCTCTATTGAAAACGGAAAAGACCCGTCTTCAATTTGATCGATTATTAGCGTTTAAAAATACCTAAAGTTGTATTACAAAAGTAGTTTGAAATGTTTTGGCAAAGTTTACAGGCAACTTTTGAGATATTTTGTAGTGACGTTGCGCAATCTGGAAGCTGTTTTTTTTCTGGATCAAACGCGCCAAATAAAATGGACATTTTGGATATATATGGACGGAATTAATCAAACAAAAGGACCAATTGTGATGTTTATGGGACATATTGGAGTGCCAACAAAAGAAGCTCGTCAAAGGTAAGGCATGATTTATATTTTATTTCTGCGTTTTGTGTAGCGCCTGTGGTATGTTAGCTATGCTGTCCTTATGAACCATATAGCATATCATTACAGCAGTATGTACTGTTATGTTAGTTAGCTACGATGTCCTTATGAACCACATAGCATATCATTACAGCAGTATGTACCGGTATGTTAGCTATGCTGTCCTTATGAACCACATAGCATATCATTACAGCAGTATGTACCGGTATGTTAGTTAGGTACGATGTCCTTATGAACCACATAGCATATCATTACAGCAGTATGTACTGGTATGTTAGTTAGACTTACAGCACCTACAGATGACACTACGGATGTTAGCTATGCTGTCCTTATGAACCACCTCCAGATATCTACTACAGTTAGCTACGCTGTCCTTATGAACCACATAGCATATCATTACAGCAGTATGTACTGGTATGTTAGTTAGCTTACAGCAGTATGTACTGGTATGTTAGTTAGACTTACAGCACCTACAGATCATTACAGCAGTATGACTACTACAGTATGTTAGCTACGCTGTCCTTATGAACCACATAGCATATCATTACAGCAGTATGTACTGGTATGTTAGTTAGACTTACAGCAGTATGTACTGGTATGTTAGTTAGACTTACAGCAGTATGTACTGGTATGTTAGTTAGACTTACAGCACCTCCAGATGACACTACGGAGACGAGCCACCTCCAGATGACTACTACAGTTAGCTACGCTGTCCTTATGAACCATATAGCATATCATTACAGCAGTATGTACCGGTATGTTAGTTAGCTATGCTGTCCTTATGAACCACATAACATATCATTACAGCAGTATGTACTGGTATGTTAGTTAGCTATGCTGTCATTATGAACCACATAACATATCATTACAGCAGTATGTACCATTGAAAATAAGAATTTGTTAACTGACTTGCCTAGTTAAATAAAAGGTAAAATAAAAAAATAAAAAACATTCAAGAGTTATAGATACGGTACTTACAGCTGTCTGGAGTACAGGCCTTCATCAATCTCAGCATCATTGCCATTCTTAGCCATGCCCTGGAGAACAACAGGAGTGAGAACCAGTCAAACTAACCCAGCAGTATGAGAGACAGTTCAGTTGTGACAGACATAGAAGACAAACAGTGTGTGTGTGTGTACGTACGTTGGTGGGTGTGTGAGACAGTTCAGTTCTGACAGAGTTAGAGGAGGAGCAGTGGGATCCCGTCTTCGTCTCTGAGTCTGACACGCGACGCTTCTTGGACAGCGGCGAGCTGGACATCTGAAAACAAACAGTTATTAGGTTGACAACCTAACAGCGACATACACACAGACAACATAGCCAGTACTGGCCCCCTGCCCGGAAGACCAACCCCACCGTTTGGTACATTCGTTATATTGGCATCGAACATGTCATCCTCACTAGGAGAAGAGGGTGACCTCGACAATTTATTGTTAAACAAGAGGCTGCCTGGATCTTTAATTTAAAGAGCCAAGTCAACAAACAGATTACCGACCATTTCGTACTCTCTACTATGCAATCTGGTTTCAGAGCTGGTCATGGGTGCACCTCGGTCTCAACATAGACTTTGATCTGAAGCCATTCTTGTGATTATTGTGAATTTTGCTATTGTAAATGTTTGTAGGCCTATCTAGACACATTGCATCTATGACCGTATGCTATCCATTAGCCTATGTAGCATCTATGACCGTATGCTATCCATTAGCCAATGTAGCCATATTGTATCTATGACCGTATGCTATCCCTTAGCCTATGTAGCCATATTGTATCTATGACCGTATGCTATCCCTTAGCCTTGTAGCCTATGTAGCCATATCCATTAGTATCTATGACCGTATGCTATCCCTTAGCCTATGTAGCCATATTGTATCTATGACCCTTAGCCTATGTAGCATCTATGACTGTATGCTATCCCTTAGCCTATGTAGCCATATTGTATCTATGACCGCATGCTATCCCTTAGCCTATGTAGCATCTATGACCATTATCCATTAGCCTATGCCATATCTATGCCATATTGCCTATCTATGACCGTATGCTATCCCTTAGCCTATGTAGCCATATTGTATCTATGACCGTATGCTATCCCTTAGCCTATGTAGCCATATTGTATCTATGACCGTGGACTGGGAGATGGGAGATGTTTCGTATTGCGTCAGACAACAACATTGACGAATACGCTGATACGGTGTGCGTTGAAGATGTCGTTCCCATAGCAACGATTAAAACATTCCCTAACCAGAAACCGTGGATTGATGGCAGCATTCGTGTGAAACTGAAGGCACGAACCACTGCTTTTAATCAGGGCAAGGTGTCTGGTAACATGACTGAATACAAACAGTGCAGCTATTCCCTCCGCAAGGCTATCAAACAAGCTAAGCGCCAGTACAGAGACAAAGTAGAATCTCAATTCAACGGCTCAGACACAAGAGGTATGTGGCAGGGTCTACAGTCAATCACGGACTACAGGAAGAAACCCAGCCCAGTCACGGACCAGGATGTCTTGCTCCCAGGCAGACTAAATAACTTTTTGCCCGCTTTGAGGACAATACAGTGCCACTGACACGGCCTGCAACGGAAACATGCGGTCTCTCCTTCACTGCAGCCGAAGTGAGTAAGACATTTAAACGTGTTAACCCTCGCAAGGCTGCAGGCCCAGACGGCATCCCCAGCCGCGGCCTCAGAGCATGCGCAGACCAGCTGGCCGGTGTGTTTACGGACATATTCAATCAATCCCTATACCAGTCTGCTGTTCCCACATGCTTCAAGAGGGCCACCATTGTTCCTGTTCCCAAGAAAGCTAAGGTAACTGAGCTAAACGACTACCGCCCCGTAGCACTCACATCCGTCATCATGAAGTGCTTTGAGAGACTAGTCAAGGACCATATCACCTCCACCCTACCTGACACCCTTGACCCACTCCAATTTGCTTACCGCCCAAATAGGTCCACAGACGATGCAATCTCAACCACACTGCACACTGCCCTAACCCATCTGGACAAGAGGAATACCTATGTGAGAATGCTGTTCATCGACTACAGCTCGGCATTCAACACCATAGTACCCTCCAAGCTCGTCATCAAGCTCGAGACCCTGGGTCTCGACCCCGCCCTGTGCAACTGGGTACTGGACTTGCTGACGGGCCGCCCCAGGTGGTGAGGGTAGGCAACAACATCTCCTCCCCGCTGATCCTCAACACTGGGGCCCCACAAGGGTGCGTTCTGAGCCCTCTCCTGTACTCCCTGTTCACCCACGACTGCGTGGCCATGCACGCCTCCAACTCAATCATCAAGTTTGCGGACGACACAACAGTGGTAGGCTTGATTACCAACAACGACGAGACGGCCTACAGGGAGGAGGTGAGGGCCCTCGGAGTGTGGTGTCAGGAAAATAACCTCACACTCAACGTCAACAAAACTAAGGAGATGATTGTGGACTTCAGGAAACAGCAGAGGAAACACCCCCATCCACATCGATGGAACAGTAGTGGAGAGGGTAGCAAGTTTTAAGTTCCTCGGCATACACATCACAGACAAACTGAATTGGTCCACTCACACAGACAGCATCGTGAGGAAGGCGCAGCAGCGCCTCTTCAACCTCAGGAGGCTGAAGAAATTCGGCTTGTCACCAAAAGCACTCACAAACTTCTACAGATGCACAATCGAGAGCATCCTGGCGGGCTGTATCACCGCCTGGTATGGCAACTGCACCGCCCTCAACCGTAAGGCTCTCCAGAGGGTAGTGAGGTCTGCACAACGCATCACCGGGGGCAAACTACCTGCCCTCCAGGACACCTACACCACCCGATGCTACAGGAAGGCCATAAAGATCATCAAGGACATCAACCACCGAGCCACTGCCTGTTCACCCCGCTGCCATCCAGAAGGCGAGGTCAGTACAGGTGCATCAAAGCTGGGACCGAGAGACTGAAAAACAGCTTCTATCTCAAGGCCATCAGACTGTTAAACAGCCACCACTAACATTGAGTGGCTACTGCCAACACACTGTCAATGACACTGACTCTACTCCAGCCACTTTAATCATGGGAATTGATGGGAAATGATGTAAATATATCACTAGCCACTTTAAACAATGCTACCTTATATAATGTTACTTACCCTACATTGTTCATCTCATATGCATACGTTGATACTGTACTCTATATCATCGACTGCATCCTTATGTAATACATGTATCACTAGCCACTTTAACTATGCCACTTGGTTTACATACTTATCTCATATGTATATACTGTACTCGATATCATCTACTGTATCTTGCCTATGCTGCTCTGTACCATCACTCATTCATATATCCTTATGTACATATTCTTTATCCCCTTACACTGTGTATGACAGTAGTTTTTTTTGGAATTGTTAGTTAGATTACTTGCTCGTTATTACTGCATTGTCGGAACTAGAAGCACAAGCATTTCGCTACACTCGCATTAACATCTGCTAACCATGTGTATGTGACAAATAAAATTTGATTTGATGCTATCCCTTAGCCTATGTAGCATCTATGACCGTATGCTATCCCTTAGCCTATGTAGCCATATTGTATCTATGACCATATGCTATCCATTAGCCAATGTAGCCATATTGTATCTATGACCGTATGCTATCCATTAGCCTATGTAGCCATATTGTATCTATGACCGTATGCTATCCATTCATGTTTTTTATATGTTCTATTTATTATCAGTAAATCAACCAATGATATCAAGCCACAGCCGGCCATGATTACAGACACCTGTGTGTGTCCTTTCAAACTCTATAAACTAGTAACCCACAGTGTTTGTCATTATACCCTGAGGAAGGCTGTTGAAATGTTGGTTGTTCTATTATTACATCTGAGCTCCTAGAGTGTGAGGCTCTCCTTTCTGTCTGACAAGACAGACACACACAGTTCTAACAGGAGTGTGTGTCCTTTCAAACTCTATAAACTTGTAACGAACAGTGTTTGCTTTATCTTACCAGGTTCGCTGTTGAAATGTTGAACTTGTTCAACATTACCTGGTTAAATAAAGGAGAAATAAATAAAATAAAAGGCAGAAAACAACAAACCTTCATCCATCCCCTTCCACTAACCAGCATTCAATTCTACTCACCCCAGAGACTGATAGAAAAATATTTATTTAAATTACCCGGCAGCTGCACTGGCCACTAGAGAAACATCCGGTAGAACACGGACCAGGCCTGAGAAGAGATATGACTAGAGGTATCATCAAATATGGATCAGTGCGGTCCATGAACTAGAGCCCTGCACAGGGCATTCATTTTTTCTTTTTTTCCTCCCAATTTAATGGTATCCAATTGTTAGTAGTTCCTATCTTGTCTCATCTCTACAACTCCCATACGGGCTCGGGAGAGACGAAGGTCGAAAGCCATGCGTCCTCCGAAACACAACCCAACACAGCGCGCATCCAACCCAGCCGCACCAATGTGTCGGAGGAAACGCCAAGTCAACACCTGGCGACCTGGTCAGCATGCACTGCGCCCATTCCCGCCACAGGAGTCGCTGGTGCGCGATGAGACAAGGATATCCCTACCGGCCAAACCATCCCTAACCCGGACGACGCCAGGCCAATTGCTCGTAACCCCATGGACCTCCCTGGCCCCATGGACCAGCCGGCTGCGACAGGGCCTGGGCTCGAACCCAGAGTCTCTGGTAGCACAGCTAGCACTCTGATGCAGTGCCTTAGACCCCTGCGCCACCCGGGAGGCCCGGGGCATTGATTTAAGCCCTACCTCATGCCTGTGACGTTCAGGCCCTACCCCTTTGCTTTTGTCAAATTTAAGGCACCGTTAGTAAATCTCCTCTCTGTCACTTGATCTCTGCGCAGGCAGATCGCGCTGCATGGTTTCTGCTCATGGGGGTTTGGAGTCTGAGTAACCATAGCAACAGCTCCACTTGGGCTGCTCAATGAAGAGACATGAGATCAGTTAGCTACTTTTCATCGCTCTAAACTCAGACAACTCCAGGGAAATTCTGTGAAATAGTCTCTCGTCATAATATTTGGTTATAGCACTTAGTTAGAGCACTTCTGACGCCATGTTATGGTTCTAGTCAGATATGACTAGAATGTGCAGCAGAGCACGAGCAAATGGCTCAGTTTAAACATGTCAGTGATCAATTTAGTGACAGCTGAGCAATGCCCGTACCCTCGTTATTGATGGAACAAACAGACCCTATCCGGATGAATAACGTCGGGGCCCGTCGGGGTCGGGCAGCAGAGCTCTACTGGTAACAGATATGAAGAGGTATCATCTGTTTCATTCAGAGACAGACAACATACTGGTATTATGTATTATAGTATAAGGAAGGCCCACCCCATCTCTAGTGGTATTATACCATAAGGAAGGCCCACCCCATCTCTAGTGGTATTATACTATAAGGAAGGCTCACCCCATCTCTAGTGGTATTATACCATAAGGAAGGCCCACCCCATCTCTAGTGGTATTATACTATAAGGAAGGCTCACCCCATCTCTAGTGGTGTTATACCATCTCTAGTGGTATTATACTATAAGGAAGGCCCACCCCATCTCTAGTGGTATTATACCATAAGGAACGCCCACCCCATCTCTAGTGGTATTATACTATTTTATTTTATTTATTTTTATTTCACCTTTATTTAACCAGGTAGGCTAGTTGAGAACAAGTTCTCATTTGCAACTGCGACCTGGCCAAGATAAAGCATAGCAGTGTGAGCAGACAACACAGAGTTACACATGGAATAAACAATTAACAAGTCAATAACACAGTAGAAAACAAAGGGGGAGTCTATATACAATGTGTGCAAAAGGCATGAGGAGGTAGACGAATAGTTACAATTTTGCAGATTAACACTGGAGTGATAAATGATCAGATGGTCATGTACAGGTAGAGATATTGGTGTGCAAAAGAGCAGAAAAGTAAATAAATAAAAACAGTATGGGGATGAGGTAGGGGAAAATGGGTGGGCTATTTACCAATAGACTATGTACAGCAGCAGCGATCGGTTAGATGCTCAGATAGCTGATGTTTGAAGTTGGTGAGGGAGATAAAAGTCTCCAACTTCAGCGATTTTTGCAATTCCTTCCAGTCACAGGCAGCAGAGTACTGGAACGAAAGGCGGCCAAATGAGGTGTTGGCTTTAGGGATGATCAGTGAGATACACCTGCTGGAGCGCGTGCTTGTTGCCATCGTGACCAGTGAACTGAGATAAGGCGGAGCTTTACCTAGCATGGACTTGTAGATGACCTGGAGCCAGTGGGTCTGGCGGCGAATATGTAACGAGGGCCAGCCGACCAGAGCATACAGGTCGCAGTGGTGGGTGGTATAAGGTGTTTTAGTGACAAAACGGATGGCACTGTGATAGACTGCATCCAGTTTGCTGAGTAGAGTGTTGGAAGCCATTTTGTAGATGACATCGCCGAAGTCGAGGATCGGTAGGATAGTCAGTTTTACTAGGGTAAGCTTGGCGGCGTGAGTGAAGGAGGCTTTGTTGCGGAATAGAAAGCCGACTCTTGATTTGATTTTCGATTGGAGATGTTTGATATGAGTCTGGAAGGAGAGTTTGCAGACTAGCCAGACACCTAGGTATTTATAGATGTCCACATATTCAAGGTCGGAACCATCCAGGGTGGTGATGCTAGTCGGGCATGCGGGTGCAGGCAGCGATCGGTTGAAAAGCATGCATTTGGTTTTACTAGCGTTTAAGAGCAGTTGGAGGCCACGGAAGGAGTGTTGTATGGCATTGAAGCTTGTTTGGAGGTTAGATAGTACAGTGTCCAATGACGGGCCGAAAGTATATAGAATGGTGTCGTCTGCGTAGAGGTGGATCAGGGAATCGCCCGCAGCAAGAGCAACATCATTGATATATACAGAGAAAAGAGTCGGCCCGAGAATGAACCCTGTGGCACCCCCATAGAGACTGCCAGAGGACCGGACAGCATGCCCTCCGATTTGACACACTGAACTCTGTCTGCAAAGTAATTGGTGAACCAGGCAAGGCAGTCATCCGAAAAACCGAGGCTACTGAGTCTGACGATAAGAATATGGTGATTGACAGTGTCGAAAGCCTTGGCAAGGTCAATGAAGACGGCTGCACAGTACTGTCTTTTATCGATGGCGGTTAGGATATCGTTTAGTACCTTGAGTGTGGCTGAGGTGCACCCGTGACCGGCTCGGAAACCAGATTGCACAGCGGAGAAGGTACGGTGGGATTCGAGATGGTCAGTGACCTGTTTGTTGACTTGGCTTTCGAAGGCCTTAGATAGGCAGGGCAGGATGGATATAGGTCTGTAACAGTTTGGGTCCAGGGTGTCTCCCCTATAAGGAAGGCCCACCCCATCTCTAGTGGTATTATACCATAAGGAAGGCTCACCCCATCTCTAGTAGTATTATACTATAAGGAAGGCCCACCCCATCTCTAGTGGTATTATACCATCTCTAGTGGTATTATACCATAAGGAAGGCTCACCCCATCTCTAGTGGTATTATACCATAAGGAAGGCCCACCCCATCTCTAGTGGTATTATACCATCTCTAGTGGTATTATACTATAAGGAACGCCCACCCCATCTCTAGTGGTATTATACTATAAGGAAGGCTCACCCAATCTCTAGTGGTATTATACTATAAGGAACGCCCACCCCATCTCTAGTGGTATTATACTATAAGGAAGGCTCACCCCATCTCTAGTGGTATTATACTATACAGAGCTCTACTGGTAACAGATATGAAGAGGTATCATCTGTTTCATTCAGAGACAGACAACATACTGGTATTATGTATTATAGTATAAGGAAGGCCCACCCCATCTCTAGTGGTATTATACCATAAGGAAGGCCCACCCCATCTCTAGTGGTATTATACCATAAGGAAGGCCCACCCCATCTCTAGTGGTATTATACCATCTCTACTGGCATTATACTATAAGGAAGGCCCACCCCATCTCTAGTGGTATTATACTATAAGGAAGGCCCACCCCATCTCTAGTGGTGTTATACCATAAGGAAGGCTCACCCCATCTCTACTGGTATTATACTATAAGGAAGGCCCACCCCATCTCTAGTGGTATTATAGTATAAGGAAGGCCCACCCCATCTCTAGTGGTATTATACCATAAGGAAGGCCCATCCCATCTCTAGTGGTATTATACCATAAGGAAGGCCCACCCCATCTCTAGTGGTATTATACCATAAGGAAGGCCCATCCCATCTCTAGTGGTATTATACCATAAGGAAGGCCCACCCCATCTCTAGTGGTATTATACCATCTCTACTGGTATTATACTATAAGGAAGGCCCACCCCATCTCTAGTGGTATTATACCATAAGGAAGGCTCACCCCATCTCTAGTGGTATTATACCATAAGGAAGGCTCACCCCATCTCTACTGGTATTATACCATCTCTACTGGTATTATACTATAAAGAAGGCCCACCCCATCTCTAGTGGTATTATACTATAAGGAAGGCTCACCCCATCTCTACTGGTATTATACTATAAGGAAGGCCGACCCCATCTCTAGTGGTAGTATACTATAAGGAAGGCCCACCCATCTCTAGTGGTATTATACCATAAGGAAGGCCCACCCCATCTCTAGTGGTATTATACTATAAGGAAGGCCCACCCCATCTCTAGTGGTATTATACTATAAAGAAGGCCCACCCCATCTCTAGTGGTGTTATACTATAAGGAAGGCTCACCCCATCTCTACTGGTATTATACCATCTCTAGTGGTATTATACTATATAGGAAGGCCCACCCCATCTCTAGTGGTATTATACTATAAGGAAGGCCCACCCCATCTCTAGTGGTATTATACTATAAGGAAGGCCCACCCCATCTCTAGTGGTGTTATACCATAAGGAAGGCCCACCCCATCTCTAGTGGTATTATACTATAAGGAAGGCTCCCCCCATCTCTACTGGTATTATTCCATAAGGAAGGCCCACCCCATCTCTAGTGGTATTATACTATAAGGAAGGCTCACCCCATCTCTACTGGTATTATACTATAAGGAAGGCCCACCCCATCTCTAGTGGTATTATACCATAAGGAAGGCCCACCCCATCTCTAGTGGTATTATACCATCTCTACTGGTATTATACTATAAGGAAGGCCCACCCCATCTCTACTGGTATTATACTATAAGGAAGGCCCACCCCATCTCTACTGGTATTATACTATAAGGAACGCCCACCCCATCTCTAGTGGTATTATACCATAAGGAAGGCTCACCCCATCTCTACTGGTATTATACCATCTCTACTGGTATTATACTATAAAGAAGGCCCACCCCATCTGTAGTGGTATTATACTATAAGGAAGGCTCACCCCATCTCTACTGGTATTATACTATAAGGAAGGCCCACCCCATCTCTAGTGGTAGTATACCATAAGGAAGGCCCACCCCATCTCTAGTGGTATTATACCATAAGGAAGGCCCACCCCATCTCTAGTGGTATTATACTATAAGGAAGGCCCACCCCATCTCTAGTGGTATTATACCATCTCTAGTGGTAGTATACTATAAGGAAGGCTCACCCCATCTCTACTGGTATTATACCATCTCTAGTGGTATTATACTATAAGGAAGGCCCACCCCATCTCTAGTGGTATTATACTATAAGGAAGGCCCACCCCATCTCTCGTGGTATTATACTATAAGGAAGGCCCACCCCATCTCTAGTGGTGTTATACCATAAGGAAGGCCCACCCCATCTCTAGTGGTGTTATACTATAAGGAAGGCTCACCCCATCTCTACTGGTATTATACCATCTCTAGTGGTATTATACTATAAGGAAGGCTCACCCCATCTCTACTGGTAGTATACCATCTCTAGTGGTAGTATACTATAAGGAAGGCTCACCCCATCTCTACTGGTATTATACCATCTCTAGTGGTATTATACTATAAGGAAGGCCCACCCCATCTCTAGTGGTATTATACTATAAGGAAGGCCCACCCCATCTCTAGTGGTATTATACTATAAGGAACGCCCACCCCATCTCTAGTGGTATTATACCATAAGGAAGGCTCACCCCATCTCTCACCCAGTGGTGTTGTGTATTATAAACTAGGTGGTTCGAGCCCTGAATGCTGACTGGCTGACTGGCTGACAGCCGTGGCATATTTAAGTGCCCTTTCAGGTTTTAGGCCCGATATGAAGTCGAGGGACGGCAAACCGTGCCAATATAACACCGCTTCGAGGGCATTATCACTAACATATTTTTACCTTGTCAGCTCGGGGATTCGATCTTGCAACCTTCTGGTTACTAGTCCAACACTCTAACCACTAGACTACCTGCCACCATAATGACTTTGGTAACCAGTTCATAATAGCATTAAGGCACCTCGGTGGTTTGTGGTGTATTTATTTAAATCTTTATTTAACCTTTAAATAGGCAAGTCAGTTAAGAACAATTTCTTATTTACAATGACGGCCTACCGCCGGCCAATTGTGCGCCGCCCTGTGGGATTCCCAATCACAGCCGGATTCGAACCAGGGTTTCTGTTGTGACGCCTCAAGCACTGAGATGCAGTGCACTGCTGTGCCACTCGGGAGCCCCTGAGGGTGTGTGGTATATGGCCAATATACCACGGCTAAGGGCTGTATCCAGGCACTCCTTGCTGCGTCTCGCGAAAGAACAGCCCTAAACACAAGCCTTAACGCTTAATTATACAGTAAGGAAGTCGCCGCACACAAACTCCACTGGTATTGTTAATTATGTGTAAGGCCCCGGCCCCCCCATCGCTGCCTAAACACTAAAAAAATGCTGATTCAGTAAAACTTTACTGCAGTGAACTGTAGTGGTGCAACGCTTAACAGAACCTCGTGGTGGGGGGGGGGTGGGGGGGCTCTCGTCTAGGCCGCATACAACAACAGCCATTTAACTCGAGCACGTCTGGTTATTGATGACAGCCATCACGCGACAAAAAGAAACAGAATATATGGAAAATAGTCTCTGTTCACAAAAGCAAATCACAGTCGGTTATTTATAAAACGTTGCGACAGAATTAAAACATCATTAGAAAACGGGTTGAGATAGCACACAACAGCTATAGGTCTTTAACGTTGTACGAATCTACCGGTAAATAGCAATCAACTAAGACTCCCACCAAGATAGGACAGCGGTGTTTCCGGGACAGTGTGGGAACAGACCGTAACTTCTAGATTCATGACAACCAGCCAACAAGAGAGGCGGAAATGCCGCATCCACTGCAGCTGCCTGTTCTAACTAGCAAGCGCATAGCGACAAGAAACAACGACTGATCTTCTGCAATGGCTAAATGTACACGGGACAAACTGAGGCAAGAGAGAGCGTCAAGTGTCATATGTGGGTACAAAGTAACTCATATCATGGTAAAAAATAATAATAATAATTGCCCATCAATAAAAATAAAAATTCGAAAAATACCACAATGATACAGCAAAGTCCAATACCGAAACAAAAATAAATATCATAACATGTGTTCTGTTGGCTATAACACTCCACGTTATTTCGAGTGAATGACCCCCCAAAAAAAAAAAATATATTGACTGGTTGACAGTCAGCACTGGGGCCCACCGAACCAGTCTACAGAACTAGATAACACACCAACTTAGTCTGTCGTTTTGGTGAACAAAAAAGGGACGTCAAAAATGTCCAGCAACAGCACCAAGAGGCCAAAGCTATTATTAGTAGGCCGTGTGCAGCTGACTAACTAATCACATAAAGTCATTTTGGCAAGTGGATCACTGTTGAATACGGTCGGAACAGGAACAACAACAAAACGTGCCATCACCAGACTGCCTCCCTCCCTGCGCTCGGTCCGTGTAGGGAGACCAGCGCTGCTGGACTGGGGCCTAACGTCGGCACTCAGAGAGCGGAACCGACGGTACGGTTGTGCTGTTACCTTCAGCTAAAACAGAGCCGCTGAGTGGTATATAGCTCGAGCATAGGTAGCAAACATAGATGTTTTTAAATAACCCCGAATGCAATATCTAGGCTATGACTAAGCGCCTACAATGAATAATCGAGCAGAAATAACAGTATGCACATTACTGGAGTAGCTATTGTAACTAGTTATTTCGCACCTAGTGTCCATTGATTTGCCTGGCTTACCAATAATCCTTCTCTGTCCCTTCTCTGTGCAAACCGCTCCTCTCTTGTGTGTAAACGTCAATAACGATGATTGTTCTGCTGACAGAAATAAATAAAAAATGGGGTGAAAAGGTTTCGGACTATAATGTCGAGTCACTATGTCGTTTAGCTGGTCGAGTCCTGTGTATTCGCGTTCCTGTATTTGCGAGCACAAGACGGGAACAAAAACCAAAATGGCAGAGGTAGATACTCTTTCCTCGAATATCTCTGGCGGAAGGGGTGGCCTCAGCCAGAGAGGAAGACGCGAAGCGAGATGATCCACTTCCATCAAACCTCTGTCCACACACACGGGTAAACAGCGATACGCTGCCTTGTCGCACTTCGGACAAATCCCACTGTTAGGGCCCGAAACCATCTAGTCATTATATACCGTATCTCTGCCTCCACAAGCTCTCAATTCAATGGGCTTTATTGGCATGGGAAACATATGTTTGTTTACATTGTCAAAGTGAAAAGGATAAAAATGTGAAATAAACAAATCAAAATGAAAAGTAAGAGACATTTGAAATGTGATATTATATGTGCGCTCTCCAAATCTGCCCCTCATTGGCTAGGATAGATTGAAATCTGTCCGTGCTATCAGGGATCCTAGGGATTTTTCCTTCGGTAAGGGGTTTACGGTAGTTTAAGGCATGTAGGACAGAAAGAGTATATGGTTACCATGGACACTGACTAAACATCTCAAAGAGATACAAAAGATATATCGCAACAAAAATAGAAATGACCTCTCACTGTCAACTGTTTTTTTTCAGCAAACTTAACATGTGTAAATATTTGTATGAACATAACAAGATTCAACAACTGACAAACTGAACAAGTTCCATGGACATGTGACTAACAGAAATGGAATAATGTGTCCCTGAACAAAGGGTGGGGTCAAAATCAAAAGTAACAGTCAGTATCTGGTGTGGCCACCAGCTGCATTAAGTACTACAGTGCATCTCCTCATGGACTGCACCAGATTTGCCAGTTCTTGCTGTGAGATGTTACGCCACTCTTCCACAAAGGCACCTGCAAGTTCCCAGACATTTCTGGGGGGGGGATGGCCCTAGCCCTCACCCTCTGATCCAACAGGTCCCAGACCTGCTCAATGGGATTGAGATCCGGGCTCTTTGCTGGCCATGGCAGAACACTGACATTCCTGCTTGCAGGAAATCACGCACAGAACGAGCAGTATGGCTGGTGGCATTGTAATGCTGGAGGGTCATGTCAGGAAGAGCCTGCAGGAAGGGTACCACATGTGTGAGGAGGATGTCTTCCCTGTAACGCACAGCGTTGAGATTGCCTGCAATGACATCAAGCTCAGTCCGATGATGCTGTGGCACGCCGCCCCAGACCATGACGGACCCTCCACCTCCAAATCGATCCCGCTCCAGAGTACAGGCCTCGGTGTAACGCTCATTCCTTCGACGATAAATGCAAATCCGACCATCACCCCATGTGAGACAAAACCGCGACTCGTCAGTGAAGAACACTTTTTGCCAGTCCTGTCTGTTCCAGCAG
Organism: Oncorhynchus tshawytscha; assembly: GCF_018296145.1. Taxonomy (NCBI): domain Eukaryota; kingdom Metazoa; phylum Chordata; class Actinopteri; order Salmoniformes; family Salmonidae; genus Oncorhynchus; species Oncorhynchus tshawytscha. Next base: position 146,256 of record NW_024609625.1, on the reverse strand, counting down.
CGGTAGGTTTGTGCCCATAGGCGACGTTGTTGCCGGCGATGTCTGGTGAAAACCTGTCTTACAACAGGCCTACAAGCCCTCAGTCCAGCCTCTCTCAGGCTATTGCGGACAGTCTGAGCAGTGATGGAGGGATTGTGCGTTCCTGGTGTAACTCGGGCAGTTGTTGTTGCCATCCTGTACCTGTCCCGCAGGTGTGATGTTTGGATGTGCAGGTGTTGTTACACGTGGTCTGCCACAGCGCTGTCTTAGGCGTCTCACAGAACGGACATTGCAATGTATTGCCCTGGCCACATCTGCAGTCCTCATGCCTCCTTGCAGCATGCCTAAGGCACGTTCATGCAGAAGGGCAAGGACTCTGGGCATCTTTATTTGTGTTTTTCAGAGTCAGTAGAAAGGCCTCTTTAGTGTCCTTAGTTTTCATAACTGACCTTAATTGCCTACAGTCTGTAAGCTGTAGTGTCTTAACTTCTTATGGCTGCAGGGGCAGTATTGAGTAGCTTGGATCAAAAGATGCCCAGAGGTGCCAAGAGTAAACTGCCTGCTCCTCAGTCCCAGATGCTAATATATGCATATTATTAGTAGTATTGGATAGAAAACACTCTGAAGTTTCTAAAACAGTTTGAATGATGTCCGTAAGTGTAACAGAACTCATATGGGAAAAACCTGAGAAAAAAATCCAACCAGGAAGTGGGAAATCTGAGGTTGGTCGATTTTCAACTCAGCCCCTATCGAAGATAGTGGGATATTGGTCATGTTGCACTTCCTAAGGCTTCCACTAGATGTCAACAGTCTTTTGAAATTTGTTTGAGGCTTCTACTATGAAGGGGGGCTGAATGAGAGGGGAATGGGTCAGAGGACTGCCAGCAGTCACATGAGAGGTATCTCCCGTTCCTTAGCTTTTCTGAAGACAAAGGAATTCTCCGGTTGGAATATTATTAGATTTATTTTAAAAACATCCTAAAGATTGATTCTATACATCGTTTGACAAGTTTCTACGAGCTGTAGTGGAACTTTTTGACATTTCGTCTGCAACTAGTGAACGCGCTTTGTGAGCTTTGATTTGTTTACCAAACGCACTAACTAAAGTAGCTATTTGGACATAAATTATGGACATTATCGAACAAAAACATTTATTGTGGAGCTGGGATTCCCGGGAGTGCATTCTGATGAAGATCATCAAAGGTTAGTGATTAATTCTCTCTCTATTTCTGATTTTTGTGACTCCTCTCTTTGGCTGGAAAAATGGCTGTGTGTGTTTTTGGGACTTGGCTCTGACCTAACAATCGTTTGTGGTGCTTTCGCTGTAAAGCCTATTTGAAATCGGACACTGTGGTGGGATTAACAACAAGATAACCTTTAAAATGGTATAATATACTTGTATGTTTGAGGAATTATAATTATGACATTTCTGTTTTGAATTTGGCACCCTGCACTTTCACTGGCTGTTGTCATATCGATCCCGTTAGCAGGATTTCAGCCCTAAGAAGCTAACGACCGTTCCACAGGTGCATGTTCATTAATTGTCTATGGTTCATTGAACAAGCATGGCAAACAGTGTTTAAACCCTTTACGATGGAGATCTGTGAAGTTATTTGGATTTTAACCAATTATCTTTGAAAGACGGGGTCCTGAAAAAGGGAAGTTTATTTTTTTGCTGAGATATATAACCTTTATTTAACTAGGCAAGTCAGTTAAGAACAAATTCTCATTTACAATGACAGCCTACCGGGGAACGTTGGGTTAACTGCCTTGTTCAGGGACATAACGACAGATTTTTACCTTGTCAGCTTGGGGTCTCAATCCAGCAACCTTTCGGTTACTGGCCCAACGCTCTAACCACTAGGCTACAAGTCGCCCAACGCTCTAACCACTAGGCTACCTGTCGCCCAACGCTCTAACCACTAGGCTACCTGCCGCCCAACGCTCTAACCACTAGGCTACCTGTCGCCCAACGCTCTAACCACTAGGCTACCTGCTGGTTACTGGCCCAACGCTCTAACCACTAGGCTACAAGTCGCCCAACGCTCTAACCACTAGGCTACCTGTCGCCCAACGCTCTAACCACTAGGCTACCTGCTGGTTACTGGCCCAACGCTCTAACCACTAGGCTACAAGTCGCCCAACGCTCTAACCACTAGGCTACCTGCCGCCCAACGCTCTAACCACTAGGCTACCTGCTGGTTACTGGCCCAACGCTCTAACCACTGGGCTACAAGTCGCCCAACGCTCTAACCACTAGGCTACCTGTCGCCCAACGCTCTAACCACTAGGCTACCTGCTGGTTACTGGCCCAACGCTCTAACCACTAGGCTACCTGGCTACAAGTCGCCCAACGCTCTAACCACTAGGCTACCTGTCGCCCAACGCTCTAACCACTAGGCTACCTGCTGGTTACTGGCCCAACGCTCTAACCACTAGGCTACAAGTCGCCCAACGCTCTAACCACTGGCTACCTGCCGCCCAACGCTCTAACCACTAGGCTACCTGTCGCCCAACGCTCTAACCACTAGGCTACCTGCCGCCCAACGCTCTAACCACTAGGCTACCTGTCGCCCAACGCTCTAACCACTAGGCTACCTGTCGCCCAACGCTCTAACCACTAGGCTACCTGTCGCCCAACGCTCTAACCACTAGGCTACCTGCCGCCCAACACTCTAACCACTAGGCTACCTGTCGCCCAACACTCTAACCACTAGGCTACCTGCTGGGCTCAACGCTCTAACCACTGGCTACAAGTCGCCCAACGCTCTAACCACTAGGCTACCTGCCGCCCAACGCTCTAACCACTAGGCTACCTGCCCCCAACGCTCTAACCACTAGGCTACCTGCCGCCCAACGCTCTAACCACTAGGCTACCTGCCGCCCAACGCTCTAACCACTAGGCTACCTGCCGCCCAACGCTCTAACCACTGGCTACCTGCCGCCCAACGCTCTAACCACTAGGCTACCTGCCGCCCAACGCTCTAACCACTAGGCTACCTGCACCCCAACACTCTAACCACTTGGCTACCTGTCGCCCAACGCTCTAACCACTAGGCTACCTGCTGGTTACTGGCTCAACGCTCTAACCACTAGGCTACAAGCTCTAACCACTAGGCTACAAGCCCAATGCTCTAACCACTAGGCTACCTGTCGTCCAACGCTCTAACCACTAGGCTACCTGCCACCCAACGCTCTAACCACTAGGCTACCTGCTGCCCAATGCTCTAACCACTAGGCTACCTGTCACCCAACGCTCTAACCACTAGGCTACCTGTCGCCCAACGCTCTAACCACTAGGCTACCTGCTGCTTACTGGCCCAACGCTCTAACCACTAGGCTACAAGTCGCCCAATGCTCTAACCACTAGGATACCTGTCGCCCAACGCTCTAACCACTAGGCTACCTGCTGGTTACTGGCCCAACGCTCTAACCACTAGGCTACAAGTCGCCCAACGCTCTAACCACTAGGCTACCTGCCGCCCAACGCTCTAACCACTAGGCTACCTGTCGCCCAACGCTCTAACCACTAGGCTACCTGCTGGTTACTGGCTCAACGCTCTAACCACTAGGCTACAAGTCACCCAACGCTCTAACCACTAGGCTACCTGTCGCCCAACGCTCTAACCACTAGGCTACCTGCCGCCCAACGCTCTAACCACTAGGCTACCTGCCGCCCAACGCAACCACTAGGCTACCTGCCGCCCAACGCTCTAACCACTAGGCTACCTGCCGCCCAACGCTCTAACCACTAGGCTACCTAACGCTAACCACTAGGCTACCTGCCGCCCAACACTCTAACCACTAGGCTACCTGTCGCCCAACGCTCTAACCACTAGGCTACCTGCTGGTTACTGGCTCAACGCTCTAACCACTAGGCTACAAGTCGCCCAACGCTCTAACCACTAGGCTACAAGTCGCCCAATGCTCTAACCCACTAGGCTACCTGTCCGCCCAACGCTCTAACCACTAGGCTACCTGCCACCCAACGCTCTAACCACTAGGCTACCTGCCGCCCAACGCTCTAACCACTAGGCTACCTGTCACCCCAACGCTCTAACCACTAGGCTACCTGTCGCCCAACGCTCTAACCACTAGGCTACCTGCTGCTTACTGCCCAACGCTCTAACCACTAGGCTACCTGCTGGTTTCTGGCCCAACGCTCTAACCACTAGGGTTATGGCCCACAACCACTAGGCTACAAGTCGCCCAACGCTCTAACCACTAGGCTACCTGCCGCCCAACGCTCTAACCACTAGGCTACCTGCTGGTTACCCCAACGCTCTAACCACTAGGCTACCTGTCACCCAACGCTCTAACCACTAGGCTACCTGTCGCCCAACGCTCTAACCACTAGGCTACCTGCCGCCCAACGCTCTAACCACTAGGCTACCTGCTGCCCAACGCTCTAACCACTAGGCTACCTGCCACCCAACGCTGCTAGGCTACCTGTCGCCCAACACTCTAACCACTAGGCTACCTGTCGCCCAACGCTCTAACCACTAGGCTACCTGCTGGTTACTGGCCCAACGCTCTAACCACTAGGCTAAGTCACCCAACGCTGCTACCTGTCGCCCAACCAACCACTAGGCTACCTGCTGCCCAACGCTCTAACCACTAGGCTACCTGCTGCCCAACGCTCTAACCACTAGGCTACCTGCCACCCAACCTATAACCACTAGGCTACCTGCTGGCCCAACACTCTAACCACTAGGCTACCTGTCGCCCAACGCTAACCACTAGGCTACCTGCTGGTTACTGGCTCAACGCTCTAACCACTAGGCTACAAGTCGCCTGCTCTAACCACTAGGCTACAAAATTGCTTCCACTTTGCCGCCCATACGCTCAACCAATAGAACGCTCTAACCACTATGGGAACGCTCAACCATCATGCCAAACGCTGTAGGCTACCTGTCGCCCAACGCTCTAACCATTGGCTATTTTGGTTTCTGGCTCAACGCTCTAACCACTGATCTGTAAAACCACTGGCTAAATCACCCAATTCAACCAAGGCTAACACGCTTTTCCAAATCACCCACCAACCAAATCAAATGTATTTATAAAGCCCTTGCTTAACCACTCAGCTGATATCTCCACTAGTACCTGCTGTTACAGAAACCCTAACCACTAAAACCCCTAACCACAGCTAGCAATGCCCAGGTCTAACCATGATATACCTGCTCTAACCACTAGGCTACTTGTATTACTGGCCCAGCCTAAAAGGCCCTGCAAACCAGCAAGGCTACCTGCTGGTTAGAAGTCCCAACGCTGTAACCACTAGGCTAAATTGCATTTAGACTTTATTTTTATACCACTAGCTAGATATGCATTTTGGGGGATATCAAAATAGAACGCCTTAGGGAAAAATATCATGCCAAATGTATTGTGAACACATAGGATATTCGCATGATCTGTAAAACATGAAATCACTTTCAACAAAGAAACACCTTTTCAAATCTCAAATCAAATGTATTTATAAAGCCCTTCGTAATCAGCTGATATCTCATAGTGCTGTACAGAAACCCAGCCTAAAACCCCAAACAGCAAGCAATGCAGGTGGAAGCCAGCATTTGTAAATCCCATTTAGACTTTATTTTTATAACTGCAGATATGCAGGTCATATTCCTGGTGTGGCTCTGGCACATAGGATATGCGCAAAACATGACATTGCCCTGCTCTGTCTGGAGTTTGTGATATTCCTGTGTGGCTCTGGGTCTTGCAGATGGGAGCCAGCATTGCCCTGCTCTGTCTAGTTTGTGATATTCCTGTGTGGCTCTGGGTTGGTAGCCGGCATTGCCCTGCTCTGTCTAGTTTGTGATATTCCTGTGTGGCTCTGGGTTGGTAGCCAGCATTGCCCTGCTCTGTCTAGTTTGTGATATTCCTGTGTGGCTCTGGGTTGGTAGCCAGCATTGCCCTGCTCTGTCTAGTTTGTGATATTCCTGTGAGGCTCTGGGTTGGTAGCCAGCATTGCCCTGCTCTGTCTAGTTTGTGATATTCCTACGTGGCTCTGGGTTGGTAGCCAGCATTGCCCTGCTCTGTCTAGTTTGTGATATTCCTGTGTGGCTCTGGGTTGGTAGCCAGCATTGCCCTGCTCTGTCTAGTTTGTGATATTCCTTTGGCTCTGGGTTGGTAGCCAGCATTGCCCTGCTCTGTCTAGTTTGTGATATTCCTGTGTGGCTCTGGGTTGGTAGCCAGCATTGCCCTGCTCTGTCTAGTTTGTGATATTCCTGTGTGGCTCTGGGTTGGTAGCCAGCATTGCCCTGCTCTGTCTAGTTTGTGATATTCCTGTGTGGCTCTGGGTTGGTAGCCAGCATTGCCCTGCTCTGTCTAGTTTGTGATATTCCTGTGTGGCTCTGGGTTGGTAGCCAGCATTGCCCTGCTCTGTCTAGTTTGTGATATTCCTGTGTGGCTCTGGGTTGGTAGCCAGCATTGCCCTGCTCTGTCTAGTTTGTGATATTCCTGTGTGGCTCTGGGTTGGTAGCCAGCATTGCCCTGCTCTGTCTAGTTTGTGATATTCCTGTGTGGCTCTGGGTTGGTAGCCAGCATTGCCCTGCTCTGTCTAGTTTGTGATATTCCTGTGTGGCTCTGGGTTGGTAGCCAGCATTGCCCTGCTCTGTCTAGTTTGTGATATTCCTGTGTGGCTCTGGGTTGGTAGCCAGCATTGCCCTGCTCTGTCTAGTTTGTGATATTCCTGTGTGGCTCTGGGTTGGTAGCCAGCATTGCCCTGCTCTGTCTAGTTTGTGATATTCCTGTGTGGCTCTGGGTTGGTAGCCAGCATTGCCCTGCTCTGTCTAGTTTGTGATATTCCTGTGTGGCTCTGGGTTGGTAGCCAGCATTGCCCTGCTCTGTCTAGTTTGTGATATTCCTGTGTGGCTCTGGGTTGGTAGCCAGCATTGCCCTGCTCTGTCTAGTTTGTGATATTCCTGTGTGGCTCTAGGTTGGTAGCCAGCATTGCCCTGCTCTGTCTAGTTTGTGATATTCCTACGTGGAATGTAAAAATACTTGAAAGCTTTTTGTTTTTAAATGTAGTTTGGTTTTGTATTGAACTGTACATACAGTGGAAAGTATTCAGACTCCTCCCCCTTTTTTGTTACGTTACTTATTATTCTAAAAAATAGATTGAGGAACATTTATTAATCTACATACCCCATAATGACAAAGCAAAAGCAGTAAAAATATGTTTTTATAATAAAACAGAAATACATTATTTACATAAGTATTTAAACCCTTTGCCATGAGCCTGAATTTTTGATTTATTATTATTATTATTTGTTACTTAACTAGGCAAGTCAGTTAAGAACAAATTCTTATTTACAATGATGGCCTAGGAACAGTGGGTTAATCATTCTTAAATGGAAGAAGTTTGGAACCACCAAGAGTTGGCAGACTGGCCAAACTGACCAATCGGGGAAAAGGGCCTTGGTGAGGGAGGTAACCAAGAACCCAACAGTCTCTGACAGAGCTCTAGAGTTCCTCTGTGGAGATGGGAGACCCAACCAGGACAACTATCTCTGCAGCACTCCACCAATCAGGTGTTTATGGTAGAGTGGCCAGACGGAAACCATTCCTCAGTAAAAAGGCACATTCAGCCCACACGGAGTTTGCCAAAAGGCACCTAAAGACTCTCAGAAGAACAAGATTCTCTGGTCTGATGAAACCAAGATTGACACCAAAGCATCACGTCTGGAGGAAACCTGGCACCATCCCTACGGTGAAGCATGGTGGTGGCAGCATCATGCTGTGGGGATGTTTTTCAGCGGCAGGGACTGGGAGACTAGTCAGGATCGAGGGAAAGATGAACAGAGCAAAGTACAGAGAGATCCTTGATGAAAACCTGCTCCAGAGCGCTCAGGACCTCAGATTGGGACGAAGGTTCTCCTTCCAAAAGGACAACGACCCTAAGCACACAGCTAAGACAACGCAGGAGTGGCTTTAGGACAAGTCTCTGAATGTCCTTGAGTGGCCCAGCCAGAGCACGGACTTGAACCCGATCGAACATCTCTGGAGACCTCAAAATAGCTGTGACGTGACGCTCCCCATCCAACCTGACAGAGCTTGAGAGGATCTACAGAGAAGAATGTGAGAAACTCCCCAAATACAGGTGTGCCAAGCTTGTAGCATCATACCTAAGAAGACTTGAGGCTGTAATCGCTACCCAAAGGTGCTTCAACAAAGTACTGAGTAAAGGGTCTGAATACTTATGTAAATATGATCTGTTTTAAAATGTCTAAAAACTTGTTTCTGCATTGATGTTATGGGGTATTGTGATGTTACGGGGTATTGTGTGTAGATTGAGGAGGGGGGGAAAAAACTATTTAATGCATTTTAGAATAAGGCTGTAGCGTAACAAAATGTGGAAAAAGTCAAGGGGTCTAAATACTTTCCAAATGCACTGTATAAAACAAATATGGCACACCTGTCTGAGTGGACTGATCCATTATAGAGGCTTGTCGGAGTGGACTAATCCATTATAGAGGCCTGCCTGAGTGGACTAATCCATTATAGAGGCCTGCCTGAGTGGACTAATCCATTATAGAGGTCTGTCTGAGTGGACTAATCCATTGTAGAGGCCTGTCTGAGTGGACTAATCCATTGTAGAGGCCTGTCTGAGTGGACTAATCCATTGTAGAGGCCTGTCTCAGTGGACTAATTCATTGTAGAGGCCTGTCTGAGTGGACTAATCCATTGTAGAGGCCTGTCTGAGTGGACTAATCCATTGTAGAGGCCTGTCTCAGTGGACTAATTCATTGTAGAGTCCTGTCTGAGTGGACTAATCCATTATAGAGTCCTGTCTGAGTGGACTAATCCATTATAGAGTCCTGTCTGAGTGGACTAATCCATTGTGGAGGCTGCGGGGATGGCACACCAGTAGTACATTTACCATTAATTACCATAATTTCAAATCTACAAGGTTTGTTTGGTTATAGTAATTTCTGTTAATGCATTCAATATATGATTATTCAAGTTTTTACAGTTGTCATTGTAACAGTGGACACGTTGTTTGCAGACAACCTAGGCTACAGTTGTGAGAAATACGTTTAGGTTTATTTAATTCTGTTTACAATTTATTCATTGTCTTTTGTTTGGAGCGTCAATGTTGAGTAAGGACACGCACCTGCCTACAGATAGAACTAGGCTACCTGGCCTGTCTGTGTGCAAATGTAGGCCTATAAAATGTGCCCCTTTGGGGATGTCTTAACTCCCCATCACTGTGGAGCTTCTCAAAATATCTCCTCTCTCTTCGGCCTCAAAAAGCAAGTAAACGAAGTCTGTTATTATTATTTTTACATCCATTGAGAATGACACTAGTTCGTCAACGTAACCTATTAGAAAACACATTTCAGCCTATTAGAAAACACATTTCAGCCCTCTCCCTTTCAATAACCACTCAGCATGAAAGGGGGGGGGGATTTGATGCTCTGATCAGGTGGAAATGTTATAAAACCCCTACCTGATTACTTCTTATAGACTACAGCTGTGTCTGTCTGGAGCTCACCGGGGCAGGAAACGCTAAGGGCCCAGAATATTTTATGTAATGTTGCAAGTTTGCTCGTGCTAGCTTCAGGCCAGACCCAATTTAATAGTTGATACAATACTTCAAGTTCCTTCCAGACAGGCCATGGATAGCCAATGTGATTTATAGGATATTTATTTTTAAAATCAGGATATTTTCTACCTGCAGGCTGCAATGTTTTTATTTGTTGGCTTTATGTTGGCTGTGTTTACATATTGGCAATAGAAGTTACTGTTAGATTTGTATCAATTTTCATTTAGATAGAATTTTGATTAACCACATGACATAACTGGCACACAGGGTCAGTAGAAATGGTCGGATAACTTGGCACTCCAAATGGAAAGGTTGCTAGACCGCTGGTGTAGCCCGTTACTGGCAACTTCAGGAGCATAAAGGGCAGAATCTGTGGGGAACAGGTTTGATTTCGTCTGGTTAGGTTATATTGATCTCAGGCTCTCTCTTTAGTAATTTGTGTCTTAATTTTTAAAAATTGCAGGGCTTAAAGCATCAGACAAGCTCAGTAGCCAACATATAGTTGATTTTATTCAAACATAGGGTGTGTCTATATGGAAAAATATATGTTTAAAAGAACAGAAGACTCTCAGCCCCCAACCAACATTTGGGACATCCAACAGGGGTCTGGAGAACGGAACAGCCCGACCGGGTCTGGAGAACGGAACAGCCCGACCGGGTCTGGAGAACGGAACAGCCCGACCGGGTCTGGAGAACGGAACAGCCCGACCGGGTCTGGAGAACGGAACAGCCCGACCGGGTCTGGAGAACGGAACAGCCCGACCGGGTCTGGAGAACGGAACAGCCGTTCGTGCATCCTTGACCCGCTCAAACTACGCCAGTACCAACATACTGATCCTAGCCCAAGTTCATGGGAATTCACCCTGTCTGGGACAGAAGAAAATGTGGCAAAAAACAACAATTTAAGATTGTTGGAAATCAGATTAGGCCCTAATCTATGGATTTCACATGATTGGGCAGGAGCGCAGCCGTAGGTGGGCATAGGCCCACCCACTTGGAGGCCAGGCCGACCCAATGGGCAACCAGTTCCAGCCGAACAGAATGAGTTTTCCCCACAAAAGGGCTTTGTTACACAGAAATACTCCTCCCTACCCCCCAACCCGCAGCGTAACCTGCCAAATGGAGGTCCTGGGCTGGCGTGGTTACACGTGGTCTGCGGTTGTGAGGCCGGTTGAACCTACTGATAAATTCTATAAAACGTCATTGGAGGTGGCTTATGGTAGAGAAATTAACATTAAATTATCTGACAACAGATCTGGTGGACATTCCTGCAGTCAACATGCCAATTACACACTCCCTCAAAACTTGAGACATCTGTGGCATTGTGTTGTGAGACAAAACTGCACATTTTAGAGTGGCCTTTTATTGTCCCCAGCACAAGGTGTACCTGTGTGCACAAAATTTGAGCGAAATAAGCTTGTGCACATGTAACATTCCTGGGATCTTTTATTTCAGCTCGTGAAACCAGCATCTAAATGTTGCTTTTATATTTCTGTTCAGTGTATTTTGCTTGTCCATCCATCCTAGCGCATCTCTCCAGGGTGCTGTTGGAGAGGCGTCGCTGAGGCAACCACCTAACTTCCTTAAAAAAATTATGAAAAAAATAAATGTAACAAATGTAGCAGATATAGGATATGTTTAAAAGGATATCTCAAAAACGACCTCTCCAGAATCCATGTGACGGAAATCCATCACAGTGATGGAGAACCTGAACTCCTACCTGCTGCTGCATTGGACTACAGAGCATCTGTGGATTCCGTGCAATCAGTTCTCATTTTAGACATTTAGCAGACGCTCATCCAGAGAGATTTAAGGGAGCAAATTAGGGTTAAGTGCCTTGCTCAAGGGCACATCGACCGATTTTTCACCTAGCAGGCTCGGGGAGTCAAACCAGCAACCTTTCGGCTCCCGACACAACGCTCTTAACCACTAGGCTACCTGACGCACCTTTCTGTAGCCGCCAATTGATTACAGTCGACCAATGTGCAAGTATGTCCATTGATTACAGTCGACCAATGTGCAGTATGTCCATTGATTACCCCATGACTTTTAACCAAATTTCCATGACCAATAATTCTACGTATAAAACAAGTCAGCGTAATGTGGTATCGCCACCGGGAGGCTGTTCTCTGATCCCATGTGGTATCGCCACCGGGAGGCTGTTCTCTGATCCCATGTGGTATCGCCACCGGGAGGCTGTTCTCTGATCCCATGTGGTATCGCCACCGGGCGGCTGTTCTCTGATCCCATGTGGTATCGCCACTGGGAGGCTGTTCTCTGATCCCATGTGGTATCGCCACTGGGAGGCTGTTCTCTGATCCCATGTGGGTATCGCCACTGGGAGGCTGTTCTCTGATCCCATGTGGTATCGCCACCGGGAGGCTGTTCTCTGATCCCACGTGGTATCGCCACTGGGAGGCTGTTCTCTGATCCCATGTGGTATCGCCACTGAGAGGCTGTTCTCTGATCCCATGTGGTATCGCCACTGAGAGGCTGTTCTCTGATCCCATGTGGTATCGCCACTGAGAGGCTGTTCTCTGATCCCACGTGGTATCGCTACTGGGAGGCTGTTCTCTGATCCCACGTGGTATCGCCACTGGGAGGCTGTTCTCTGATCCCACGTGGTATCGCTACTGGGAGGCTGTTAGGCAACTGTTTTAAACGCATGTGGTCAACCCTCAGTCTGGAGAGCTACTGGGTGTGCAGGCTTTTGTTCAAGCCCTGCTCAAACACATCAGAGCCTGTTTATCAAGGAACGTTTGAGCAGCTAATTTCTTAAAATGTGGTTTGTTAGAGGGGTACTGGAATAAAAGCCTGCACACCCATTATCTCTCCCAGAGGATGGTGGACCACCCATTCTCCCTCCCAGAGGATGGTGGACCACCCATTATCCCTCCCAGAGGATGGTGGACCACCCATTACCCCTCCTGGAGGATGGTTGACCACCTTTGATGTATAACATTGCAACCAAATACATACCTTTTTAAATAATTAGCTCATTCAATATATCAAAGATCAAATGGCTATGGTAGGCTACAAATCATTTTATTCAGCTGAAGCCCACAAATAGTCTTCAGGACTTTCACAGGTGATGCCTTTAAAAACACACAGACACGTTGAAGTGTCATCCCAATCCTGGCTGATATGTTGATTTTTTAAAAACTTTATTGATCAAATATTTTAAAACTGCCTTAAATAAATTACATTAAACAGAAATTAAATGACTTTCAATTACTTTTATCATTTTCCAGAACTTTTCCAGGCCTGGGGAAAAAACATCAAACTCCATGACTTTTCCAGGGTTTTTAAATGACCCTGCATTTCTGTTAGAGTTTACGGTATATTAAATAGGCGGGTCCATATTACGTCACACCCCGCAAGAAACAATTCTGGCACGACTTTGGCATTCTTTGAAATTCTGATCGGTTTTATGGAATAACTAATACAATAGAAATATTAGGTGTAACTTTGGGACTTTTAATCCAGGACCTGTATAATGGGCAGAGTCAGAGACTCCAGTCACCCAAGTTATAGACTGTTTTCTCTGCTACCACACAGCAAGCTGTACCGGAGCACCAAGTCTAGGACCAAAAGGCTCCTCAACAGCTTCTACTCCAAAGCCATTAGACTACTGAACAAGTCATAAAAACCGCCACCGGACAATTTACATTGACCCCCCCCCCTCCTCTTATACAATGCTGCTACTCTGTTTATTACCTGTGCATAGTCACTTCACCCCCACCTACATGTACAGATTACTTCAACTAACCTGTACCCCTGCACACCGACTCTGTACCGGTACCCCCTGTATATAGCCTCCACATTGACTCTGTACCGGTACCCCCTGTATATAGCCTCCACATTGTACCAGTACCCCCTGTATATAGCCTCCACATTGACTCTGTACCAGTACACCCTGTATATAGCCTCCACATTGACTCTGTACCAGTACACCCTGTATATAGCCTCCACATTGACTCTGTACCGGTACCCCCCCTGTATATAGCCTCCACATTGACTCTGTACTGGTACCCCCCCCCTGTATATAGCCTCCACATTGACTCTGTACCGGTACCCCCAGTATATAGCCTCCACATTGACTCTGTACCGGTGCCCCCAGTATATAGCCTCCACATTGACTCTGTACCAGTACCCCCAGTATATAGCCTCCACATTGACTCTGTACTGGTGCCCCCACAGTATATAGCCTCGTTATTCTTATTGTGCTACTGTTTATTATTACTTTTTATTTACTTTTTTTCCTACATGCTCCCACAAATAATACAAACAATAGCATGCTGGAATAGATGGCTCACAAGCCAAGTGAATGATATGGAACTGCTCTGCCACATATTGGGGTTAGGTGGGGGGGGGGGTCAGCATTCTTGGGAGAATTGAAGCGAATGAGTGTTGGGGGAGGGGGTGGTTGGCAAATCACAAAGGCCCAAGTGGGCCGCTTTTCTCGGGTGCAGAGGAAGAGAGGCCTGGGGGTGCGGAGGGAGAGAGGCCCGGGGGTGCAGAGGAAGAGAGGCCCGGGGGGGTGCAGAGGAAGAGAGGCCTGGGGGTGCAGAGGAAGAGAGGCCCGGGGGGTGCAGAGGAAGAGAGGCCTGGGGGTGCAGAGGGGCATGGGGGGTGCAGAGGAAGAGAGGCCCGGGGTGCAGAGGAAAAGAGGCCCGGGGGTGCAGAGGAAGAGGCCCGGGGGTGCAGAGGAAGAGAGGCCCGGGGGCAGAGGAAGAGAGGCCTGGGGGGGGTCAGATCTCTTGTCGTAGCAAGAAAGTGGAAATGGATTCTCTTCTGCATGAGTACAACATATTCTCCGTGCACATGGGACACTTGTTAAAATGTTCCCCCTCCTTTTTTGTCGTTGCTTTGGGTTGGTTTACAAGCGTTATTAATGACATGGGTAGTTTAGCTAACGCTGCTCCTGGATCCATGATCTTAACAAAAGCCGAGGACGCAGTTCAACTAGCCAAGCATGCTAGGTGGCTGGCTGACTAGGTGGTTAGCTGACTAGCTGACTAGGTGGCTAGCTGACTAGGTGGTTAGCTGACTAGCTGACTAGGTGGCTAAATGACTAGCTGACTAGCTGACTAGGTGGCTAGCTGACTAGGTGGCTAGCTGACTAGGTGGTTAGCTGACTAGCTGACTAGGTGGTTAGCTGACTAGCTGACTAGGTGGCTAGCTGACTAGGTGGTTAGCTGACTAGCTGACTAGGTGGCTAGCTGACTAGCTGACTAGCTGACTAGGTGGCTAGCTGACTAGGTGGCTAGCTGACTAGGTGGTTAGCTGACTAGCTGACTAGGTGGTTAGCTGACTAGCTGACTAGGTGGCTAGCTGACTAGCTGACTAGCTGACTAGGTGGCTAGCTGACTAGGTGGTTAGCTGACTAGCTGACTAGGTGGCTAGCTGACTAGCTGACTAGCTGACTAGGTGGCTAGCTGACTAGGTGGCTAGCTGACTAGGTGGTTAGCTGACTAGCTGACTAGGTGGTTAGCTGACTAGCTGACTAGGTGGCTAGCTGACTAGGTGGTTAGCTGACTAGCTGACTAGGTGGTTAGCTGACTAGCTGACTAGGTGGTTAGCTGACTAGGTGGTTAGCTGACTAGCTGACTAGGTGGCTAGCTGACTAGGTGGCTAGCTGACTAGGTGGCTAGCTGACTAGCTGACTAGGTGGCTAGCTGACTAGGTGGTTAGCTGACTAGGTGGTTAGCTGACTAGCTGACTAGGTGGTTAGCTGACTAGGTGGTTAGCTGACTAGGTGACTAGCTGACTAGGTGGTTAGCTGACTAGCTGACTAGGTGACTAGCTGACTAGGTGGTTAGCTGACTAGCTGACTAGCTGGTTAGCTTGACTGAACCCGTTAGCTTATGCAAAACGACGTTACAGTAAAAGAGTTAGAGCTAACTAATTAGCTAACGTTAGTTATCGTCTCCTTCGGGACGTTATTAACCCAGTTTGTTATACAGATAATAATAAAAATGGGCTGTCCGTTGTTATCTATCAAGTAGAACATGTGTCGATATTTTCTCGATGTCAATTTAGGCTAAAGTTGTTAGCAAGTAGCTAGTTAAAGCAACTTATGGGGGGAGAACTCGACCTTTCAGTAGCCATCTACAGTAGTTAACATTGGCGATATAAGTATGCAGGACTCACCACATCCGATATTACTCAGGGCCTGGTCCGTAGTATATATATTTATATATATATATTTGTATTTGTATTTTTCAAATACAAGACAAAAAAAAACCGCTTAGCTAACCAACTTCAAAACTAATCTTAACGTTATTGTCCGTTATTCATCTGTCAAAGTCGAAGGATGGACTGAATTTTCACACTGCTGGACGGTTACCGGCTGGGTATTCCACCGCTTGCAGCCAGCACCTATTTCTTCTTCGACGAGGTTTAACGGCGACGGGTATCCAATACATGTTGCATTTACCGCCACCTACTGGACTGGAGTATAACGCCCTTATACTTTGCTTAAAAACAAACAAAAAAAAGACATTCTCCACTATTTAAATCTATCTGGTCCTACCTCAGGCCAACAGACTGAAAGGATGGGACACCATCACTGAACACACCCTGTAACTCTTCTGACATCATGTCTCGCACACACAAATACCTCTCTGCAGCTGCCACCACCACCTCAATTTTCTGCGACTTACATTGCATCCCTGCAATACAGTTGATAACCATTGCAATACATTTTAAAAATCTAATCTTACTGAAACATACAGTACCAGTCAAAAGTTTGGACACACCTACCCATTCAAGGGTTGTTCTTTTTATTATTTTTTAATTTTTTACTATTTTCTACATTGTAGAATAATAGTGAAGACATCAAAACTATGAAATAACACATATGGAATCATATAGTAACCAAAAAAGTATTTTAAAAATCTAAATACATTTTAGATTCTTCAAAGTAGCCACCCTTTGCCTTGATGACACCTTTGCACACTCTTGGCATTCTCTCAACCAGCTTCAAGAGGAATGCTTTTCCAACAGTCTTGAAGGAGTTTGCACATATGCTGAGCACTTGTTGGCTGCTTTTCCTTCACTCTGCGGTCCTTCACTCCTTCACTCAACTCATCCCAAACCATCTCAATTGTGTTGAGGTCTGGTGATTGGGCTGCAATCTGAGGTGCAGTATTTTGCCGATTTCTGAGGCTGGTAACTCTAATGAACCTTTAAAACAATTTTGACCACTCTCAGCCTCATCTCTGGTTAAGAAGTTACCCACCTTCTCTGGACACTATGGACAGTCTTTATTATCAACTTGTACCACATCAAAGGATCACTAATGATTAGTTTGAGCTGTGACAGAGGAGGTGACAGAGGACAACGTTGCCAATCTACTGGTGTGTTTACGGACATATTCAATCAATCTCTATCCCAGTCTGTTGTTCCCACATGCTTCAAGAGGGCCACCATTGTTCCTGTTCCCAAGAAAGCTAAGGTAACTGAGCTAAATGACTACCGCCCGTAGCACTCACATCCGTCATCATGAAGTGCTTTGAGAGACTAGTCAAGGACCATATCAGCTCCACCCTACCCGACACCCTAGACCCACTCCAATTTGCTTACCGCCCAAATAGGTCCACAGACGATGCAATCTCAACCACACTGGACATCTGGACAAGAGGAATACCTATGTGAGAATGCTGTTCATCGACTACAGCTCGGCATTTAACACCATAGTGCCCTCCAAGCACGTCATCAAGCTCGAGACCCTGGGTCTCGACCCCGCCCTGTGCAACTGGGTACTGGACTTCCTGACGGGCCGCCCCCAGGTGGTGAGGGTAGGCAACAACATCTCCTCCCCGCTGATCCTCAACACTGGGGCCCCACAAGGGTGCGTTCTGAGCCCTCTCCTGTACTCCCTGTTCACCCACGACTGCGTGGCCATGCACGCCCAACTCAATCATCAAGTTTGCGGACGACACAACAGTGGTAGGCTTGATTACCAACAACGACGAGACGGCCTACAGGGAGGAGGTGAGGGCCCTCGGAGTGTGGTGTCAGGAAAATAACCTCACACTCAACGTCAACAAAACTAAGGAGATGATTGTGGACTTCAGGAAACAGCAGAGGGAACACCCCCATCCACATCGATGGAACAGTAGTGGAGAGGGTAGCAAGTTTTAAGTTCCTCGGCATACACATCACAGACAAACTGAATTGGTCCACTCACACAGACAGCATCGTGAGGAAGGCGCAGCAGCGCCTCTTCAACCTCAGGAGGCTGAAGAAATTCGGCTTGTCACCAAAAGCACTCACAAACTTCTACAGATGCACAATCGAGAGCATCCTGGCGGGCTGTATCACCGCCTGGTATGGCAACTGCACCGCCCTCAACCGTAAGGCTCTCCAGAGGGTAGTGAGGTCTGCACAACACATCACCGGGGGCAAACTACCTGCCCTCCAGGACACCTACACCACCCGATGCTACAGGAAGGCCATAAAGATCATCAAGGACATCAACCACCCGAGCCACTGCCTGTTCACCCCGCTGTCATCCAGAAGGCGAGGTCAGTACAGGTGCATCAAAGCTGGGACCGAGAGACTGAAAAACAGCTTCTATCTCAAGGCCATCAGACTGTTAAACAGCCACCACTAACATTGAGTGGCTACTGCCAACACACTGTCAATGACACTGACTCTACTCCAGCCACTTTAATCATGGGAATTGATGGGAAATGATGTAAATATATCACTAGCCACTTTAAACAATGCTACCTCATATAATGTTACTTACCCTACATTGTTCATCTCATATGCATACGTTGATACTGTACTCTATATCATCGACTGCATCCTTATGTAATACATGTATCACTAGCCACTTTAACTATGCCACTTGGTTTACATACTCATCTCATATGTATATACTGTACTCGATACCATCTACTGTATCTTGCATATGCTGCTCTGTACCATCACTCATTCATATATCCTTATGTACATATTCTTTATCCCCTTACACTGTGCATAAGACAGTAGTTTTTTTGGAATTGTTAGTTAGATTACTTGCTCGTTATTACTGCATTGTCGGAACTAGAAGCACAAGCATTTCGCTACACTCGCATTAACATCTGCTAACCATGTGTATGTGACAAATAAAATTTGATTTGATTTGATTTGATTTGGTAGGCTTGATTACCAACAACGACGAGACGGACTACAGGGAGGAGGTGAGGGCCCTCGGAGTGTGGTGTCAGGAAAATAACCTCACACTCAACGTCAACAAAACTAAGGAGATGATTGTGGACTTCAGGAAACAGCAGAGGCACCCCCCTATCCACATCGATGGAACAGTAGTGGAGAGGGTAGTAAGTTTTAAGTTCCTCGGCGTACACATCACAGACAAACTGAATTGGTCCACCCACACAGACAGCATTGTGAAGAAGGCGCAGCAGCGCCTCTTCAACCTCAGGAGGCTGAAGAAATTCGGCTTGTCATCAAAAGCACTCACAAACTTCTACTGATCCACAATCGAGAGCATCCTGTCGGGCTGTATCACCGCCTGGTACGGCAACTGCTCCGCCCACAACCGTAAGGCTCTCCATAGGGTAGTGAGGTCTGCACAACGCATCACCGGGGGCAAACTACCTGCCCTCCAGGACACCTACACCACCCGATGTCACAGGAAGGCCATAAAGATCATCAAGGACAACAACCACCCGAGCCACTGCCTGTTCACCCCGCTATCATCCAGAAGGTGAGGTCAGTACAGGTACATCAAAGCAGGGACCGAGAGACTGAAAAACAGCTTCTATCTCAAGGCCATCAGACTGTTAAACAGCCACCACTAACATTGAGTGGCTGCTGCCAACACACTGACTCAACTCAAGCCACTTTAATAATGGGAAGTGATGGGAAATGATGTAAAATATATCACTAGCCACTTTAAACAATGCTACCTAATATAATGTTTACATACCCTACATTATTCATCTCATATGTATATGTATATACTGTACTCTATATCATCTACTGCATCTTTATGTAATACATGTATCACTAGCCACTTTAACTATGCCTTTCTATTAGCAGTGGTCAATTCCCCAAGGATCTCAAAACAGCCTGGTTTCACTCCACAAGAAGAGCAGTAAAACAATTGTAGGAAACTACAGGCCTGTGTCAAACCTCAGAACCTCATCCAAAGTTGTTGAGAGACGAGTTTGTAATCAACTTGAGGGATACCTTCTGGAGAACAGTCTTTTTATGAACTCCAGTCTGGCTCTGTGAACTCCAGTCTGGCTCTGTGAACTCCAGTCTGGCTCTGTGAACTCCAGTCTGGCTCTGTGAACTCCAGTCTGGCTCTATGAACTCCAGTCTGGCTCTGTGAACTCCAGTCTGGTTCTGTGAACTCCAGTCTGGCTCTAAAACTCCAGTCTGGCTCTGTGAACTCCAGTCTGGCTCTGTGAACTCCAGTCTGGTTCTATGAACTCCAGTCTGGCTCTGTGAACTCCAGTCTGGCTCTGTGAACTCCAGTCTGGTTCTATGAACTCCAGTCTGGCTCTGTGAACTCCAGTCTGGCTCTGTGAACTCCAGTCTGGCTCTATAAACTCCAGTCTGGCTCTATAAACTCCAGTCTGGCTTTAAAACAGCTAATTTCAATTACTTTATCCACCTTTTTGACCACATTTAGCAGGAAAGTGAGATTTGGAAGTGGGCTTGTTGCCTTTGGAGTCCAGAGTGGACCAACTTAAACTTAATCAGAATGTTTGACATCTTAAATGATCGTGCCCCAGGTTATATGAAAAACCACATTGACATGGTCTCTAAGCACCACAGTTACAATACCAGATCTAGTGTTATGTCTTGTAATATCCCAAGAGTAAACAGTATTGGGAGGAGCACGTTTCTCTATACAGGGATTTGTCTATGGTATAGCCTTCCCTTGGAGATCAAGCAAAGAATAAGTAGAAACAGATTTAAAAAGGTTTTCATTTGGACAAGGTTGTCTAAGTCAGAGAAACCACTCCACCGCCCCTTGTGGCCCCCCCTTGTGCTGGTCGGGTGTTTTGATTTGAAGGATCGGTATGATGTGCAATGAATAGATTGTTTTAATGAAAATGGTTGATTTTTAAGGTTAGGGAGATGTGAATAGTGCAACTTTTTAGGATGTCAATATAAATGAATGTATTTATGGTTGTTTGTAATTTTTTTATTGTCTTTTAATCATTATGTGTGTTATTGTTTTTACCATCGAGGACCACTGTGGAAACAAGCGTTTTAATGAATACTTTCAGGTGATATCCTCTGGGTCCACATTGTACATGTTGTTGTATGTCTGTTACCCAAAATAAACTAAAGGCCAGGGCATCTGATGCATAACTCTGTCACTCTCCTTCTTGGTCAAATAGACCTTACACAGCCTGGAGGCTCAACGTGGCTCAGAACCCCTCTGGACCGATGGTACTGTGTAGGCTAGGTCAAACAACATGGCTCAGAACCCCTCTGGACCGATGGTACTGTGTAGGCTCGGTCAAACAACATGGCTCAGAACCCCTCTGGACCGATGGTACTGTGTAGGCTCGGTCAAACAACATGGCTCAGAACCCCTCTGGACCGATGGTACTGTGTAGGCTCGGTCAAACAACACACTCAGAACCCCTCTGGACCGATGGTACTGTGTAGGCTCGGTCAAACAACATGGCTCAGAACCCCTCTGGACCGATGGTACTGTGTAGGCTCGGTCAAACAACACACTCAGAACCCCTCTGGACCGATGGTACTGTGTAGGCTCGGTCAAACAACACACTCAGAACCCCTCTGGACCGATGGTACTGTGTAGGCTCGGTCAAACAACACACTCAGAACCCCTCTGGACCGATGGCACTGTGTAGGCTCGGTCAAACAACACACTCAGAACCCCTCTGGACCGATGGTACTGTGTAGGCTCGGTCAAACAACACACTCAGAACCCCTCTGGACCGATGGTACTGTGTAGGCTCGGTCAAACAACACACTCAGAACCCCTCTGGACCGATGGTACTGTGTAGGCTCGGTCAAACAACACACTCAGAACCCCTCTGGACCGATGGCACTGTGTAGGCTGGCAAACAACACACTCAGAACCCCTCTGGACCGATGGCACTGTGTAGGCTCGGTCAAACAACACACTCAGAACCCCTCTGGACCGATGGCACTGTGTAGGCTCGGCAAACAACACACTCAGAACCCCTCTGGACCGATGGCACTGTGTAGAAACAGGCTTCTTCTGGCATTGTACAGAAACAGTCTATTCTCTATTACTGCAGTCTCGAGAGGATCTTTATAGTGTACCTACGATAGATGTCACATCTTTATAGCAATGATCTATTGTGGATGTCTGGTGACCATTAAAAATGGTGTGCATGTGTGTTAAACACGAATCAGAGAGCCAATGCACCGCGACAAGTTTAGTTCTGAACTTTTTATTGAAAGACAGACAGACAGACCTTATAAGAATAAGGACAGGTGGCAGGCCAACATCTGAGAGGGTCTCAAGAAGTTTACAGAAAGAAACATATATTATTCACATCAGAAGAAGAAGAACAAAGCAGTATACAGTAGAATCACTCAAGTTCAACATGATCAAAACCAGTCAACAAGGGCCTCCCGAGTGGTGTAGTGGTCTAAGGCTACTAGAGATCCTGGTTCAAGTCCAGGCCCTGTCACAGCCGGCCGTGACCGGGAGACCCATGGGGCAGGCGCACAATTGGCCCAGTGTCGTCCGGGTTAGGGGAGGGTTTGGCCGGCAGGGATGTTCTTGTCCCATTGCGCTCTAGCGACTCCTAGTGGTGGGCCGGGCACAGTGCACGCTGACACGGTCACCAGGTGTTATGGTGTTTCCTCCGACACATTGGTGCGGCTGGCTTCCGGGTTAAGTGGGCACTGTGTTGGGTTGAGCAGTGCGTTTGGGTTGTGTTTCGGAGGACGCGCGGCTCTCGACCTTCGCCTCTCCCGAGTCTGTACGGGAGTTGCAGCGATGAGACAAGACTGTAACTACCAATTGGATACCAGGAAATTGGGGAGAAAAAATGGGTAAAAAATATAAAATATAAAAACTGTCAACAGATCAGGGAAAAGGAACAGTAAAAACAGTTTGTGTGTCAAAGAGCATTGTGTTACATACATACATAGTCAGTCAGTGTATATAAACATCAACATCCCCTCTGGTTTTTACTACAGGCTAGGTTTTCTGTACAAGTGGACACACTACAGGACATACCCAACTAGTCGTGATCATGTGTTTACACACTCAACAATAGTTAAATAATTTTATTAATTGATACAAATTTTAAAAAGGACAAATACACAAAAAAAAGTTGACGGGAAATGGATTGATTTGAAACAGCCTCGGTCCCAAATTACACCCTATTCAGTGTTTCCCAACTCCAGTCCTCCAGTGCCCCCAACAGCCCAACTCCTGTCCCGCCAACAGCCCAACTCCAGTCCTCCAGTCCCCCCAACAGCCCAACTCCAGTCCTCCAGTTCCCCCAACAGCCCAACAGGCTACTGGAGGACTGGAGATGGGTTGTTGGGGTAATGGAGGACTGGAGTCGGGCTGTTGGGGGGACTGGAGGACTGGAGTTGGGCTGTTGGCGGGACAGGAGTTGGGCTGTTGGGGGCACTGGAGGACTGGAGTTGGGCTGTTGGGGATGTGGAGGACTGGAGTTGGGCTGTTGGGGGACTGGAGTTGGGCTGTTGGGGGTAGTGGAGGACTGGAGTTGGGCTGTTGGGGGACTGGAGTTGGGCTGTTGGGGGTAGTGGAGGACTGGAGTTGGGCTGTTGGGGTAGTGGAGGACTGGAGTTGGGCTGTTGGGGTACTGGAGGACTGGAGTTGGGCTGTTGGGGGTAGTGGAGGACTGGAGTTGGGCTGTTGGGGGGTCTGGATTTGGGCTGTTGGGGGACTGGAGTTGGGCTGTTGGGGGACTGGAGTTGGGCTGTTGGGGGTACTGGAAGACTGACTGGGGGGACTGTTGGGCTGTTGGGGGAACTGGAGGACTGGAGTTGGGCTGTTGAGGGACTGGAGGACTGGAGTTGGGCTGTTATGGGTACTGGAGGACTGTAGTTGGGCTGTTAAGGGACTGGAGGACTGGCGATGGGAAACACTGCCCTACATAGTGCACTACTTGGGGTCTGGTCATAAGAAGCACACTATATTGAGAATGGAGTGCATGCTGGGACAAAGATACTCTCTACAGGGGACAGGCCTTAGTTTAATAATAACCATTTTAGGATATGATGATGACAAAAGAGGAATCTATTCAGTTTATTTTATTTACAGTTTGGGAGGGATCAATAAAGGAGATGACAAGATGAGTAGAGGAGAGGAAGGGAGCGTAGAGTAGAGGGGATCAGTCATGTGTAGAGTAGAGTAGAGGGGATCAGTCATGTGTAGAGTAGAGTAGAGTAGAGTAGAGTAGAGTAGAGTAGAGGGGATCAGTCATGTGTAGAGTAGAGTAGAGGGAATCAGTCATGTGTAGAGTAGAGTAGAGTAGAGGGGGGGATCAGTCATGTGTAGAGTAGAGTAGAGGGAATCAGTCATGTGAGTAGAGTAGAGTAGAGTAGAGGGGATCAGTCATGTGTAGAGTAGAGTAGAGAGTAGAGTAGAGTAGATCAGTCATGTGTAGAGTAGAGTAGAGGAGAATCAGTCATGTGTAGAGTAGAGTAGAGGGAATCAGTCATGTATAGAGTAGAGGGGATCAGTCATGTAGAGTAGAGTAGAGGGAATCAGTCATGTGTAGAGTAGAGTAGAGGGAATCAGTCATGTATAGAGTAGAGTAGAGTAGAGTAGAGTTGAGGGGATCAGTCATGTGTAGAGTAGAGTAGAGGGAATCAGTCATGTATAGAGTAGAGTAGAGTAGAGGGAATCAGTCATGTGTAGAGTAGAGTTGAGGGGATCAGTCATGTGTAGAGTAGAGTAGAGGGGATCAGTCATGTGTATAGTAGAGTAGAGTAGAGTGGATCAGTCAGGTGTAGAGTAGAGTAGAGTGGATCAGTCATGTATAGAGTAGAGTAGAGGGGATCAGTCATGTGTAGAGTAGAGTAGAGGGAATCAGTCATGTATAGAGTAGAGGGAATCAGTCATGTGTAGAGTAGAGTAGAGGGGATCAGTCATGTGTAGAGTAGAGTAGAGTAGAGGGAATCAGTCATGTATAGAGTAGAGTAGAGAGAATCAGTCATGTATAGAGTAGAGTAGAGGGAATCAGTCATGTATAGAGTAGAGTAGAGAGAATCAGTCATGTATAGAGTAGAGTAGAGTAGAGTAGAGTAGAGGGGATCAGTCATGTGTATAGTAGAGGGAATCAGTCATGTGTAGAGTAGACTGTCCACATCATCCTGTCACTGCCCAACTCTGTTGAGAGACTGAATCAGCTCTGTTGAGAGACTGAATCAGCTCTGTTTTGAGACTGGATCAACTCTGTTGAGAGACTGAATCAGCTCTGTTTTGAGACTGAATCAACTCTGTTAAGAGACTGAATCAGCTCTGTTTTGAGACTGAATCAACTCTGTTGAGAGACTGAATCAACTCTGTTTTGAGGTGGAATCAACTCTGTTGAGAGACTGAATCAGCTCTGTTTTGAGACTGAATCAACTCTGTTGAGGAGACTGAATCAACTCTGTTTTGAGACTGAATCAACTCTGTTGAGAGACTGAATCAACTCTGTTTAGAGACTGAATCAACTCTGTTGAGTTTTACCATCAGGGGTGGGATCAATTCCATTTCACTCCAATCAATTCAGGAGATTAATTTGAATTCAATTCATTTCTGATTCTTCAAATGAATTGAACAATCCAGAGTGCGAATTATACGGTGACGTTCGGGGGGGATAAAAAAAAAAGTAATTTATTAACAATAAAGATTTTTTATTAACTTTTAATATTTAGTTTCTCCAAAATATCTCCAACATCCAGACAGTGCACTGTGCACCAGCCATTTCAGGAACGGAAAGAGACATCTGGAATAAAACACCAAAAAAGTGGAATGACATTCGGTGATGTCCCCCCCAAGAAACCTGGGAACACCTGAGAACTAACGGAATATCATCATGGGACCGGACAAAATCTGAACCAATCATACAAGTCTATGTTTCACAAGTTTGGACATCAAAGAACAGAACAGCAGAATACAGTACAGTAGAATACAGTAGAATACAGTAGAGTACAGTACAGTAGAATACAGTAGAGTACAGAACAGTAGAATACAGTACAGTAGAATACAGTAGAATACAGTAGAGTACAGAACAGTAGAATACAGTACAGTAGAATACAGTAGAATACAGTAGAGTACAGAACAGTAGAATACAGTACAGAACAGTAGAATACAGAACAGTACAGAACAGTAGAATACAGTAAAATACAGTAGAGTAGAATACAGTAGAGTACAGAACAGTAGAATACAGTACAGAACAGTATAATACAGTACAATACAGTAGAATACAGTAGATTACAGAACAGTAGAATACAGTACAGAACAGCAGAATACAGTACAGAACAGTACAGAACAGTAGAATACAGTACAGAACAGAACAGTAGAGTACAGTACAGAACAGTAGAATACAGAACAGTACAATACAGAACAGTAGAATACAGTACAGAACAGTAGAATACAGAGCAGTACAATACAGAACAGTAGAATACAGTACAGAACAGAACAGTAGAGTACAATACAGAACAGTAGAATACAGTACAGAACAGTAGAATACAGAACAGTACAATACAGAACAGTAGAATACAGTACAGAACAGTAGAATACAGTACAGTACAGAACAGTAGAATACAGTACAGAACAGTAGAATACAGAACAGTACAATACAGAACAGTAGAATACAGAACAGTAGAGTACAGTACAGTACAGAACAGTAGAATACAGTACAGTACAGAACAGTAGAATACAGTACAGTACAGAACAGTAGAATACAGTACAGAACAGTAGAATACAGAACAGTACAGTACAGAACAGTAGAATACAGTACAGAACAGTAGAATACAGTACAGTACAGAACAGTAGAATACAGTACAGTACAGAACAGTAGAATACAGTACAGTACAGAACAGTAGAATACAGAACAACACAGTAGAATATAGTAGAATACAGAACAATACAGTAGAATACAGTTCAGTAGAGTAGAGTTCAGTAGAGTACAGTAGAATACAGTATATTACAGAACAGTAGAATACAGTACAGTACAGTTGTACTCAACTCGATTGCTCTACTGTGTACTGTACCGTATTAAACTCTTGTGTGTATTATATTGTATTAAACTCTACTGTACTGTGCTGAACTCTACTGAACTATCTACTGTACTCTACTGTACTATACTCTACTGAACTCTACTGAACTATAATCTACTGTACTCTACTGTACTATACTCTACTGAACTCTACTGTACTCTACTGAACTATAATCTACTGTACTATACTCTACTGAACTCTACTCTACTGTACACTACTGAACTCAACTGAACTCTGCTGTACTGTACTGAACTCTACTCTTCTGAACTCTACTCTACTGAACTCTACTGTACTCTACTCTACTGAACTCTTCTTGAACTCTACTGTACTGTACTCTACTGAACTCTACTCTACTGAACTCTACTGTACTGTATTGAACTCTACTCTACTGAACTCTACTGTACTGTATTGAACTCTACTCTATTGTACTCTACTGAACTCTATTCTACTGTACTCTACTGAACTCTACTCTACTGAACTCGACAGTGTACTCTACTGTATTAAACTCTACTGTACTGTACTAAACTCTACTCTACTGAACTCTACTCTAGTGAACTCGACAGTGTACTCTACTGTATTAAACTCTACTGTACTGTACTAAACTCTACTCCACTGTAATGTACTATACTGTACTGTACTGTACTGTATTGAACTCTACTCTACTGAACTCTATTGAACTCTACTGTACTCTACTCTACTGTACTCTACTCTAGTGAACTTGACAGTGTACTCTATTGTACTGGACTAAACTCTACTCCACTGTAATGTACTATACTCTACTGTACTGTACTCTGCGGTGTATTCTACTGTATTAAGCTCTACTATACTGATCTCTACTCTACTGAACTCTACTGTACTGTACTCTACTGTACTCTACTGTACTCTACTCTAGTGAACTCGACAGTGTACTCTACTGTACTAAACTCTACTCCACTGTAATGTACTATAGTATACTCTACTGTACTGTACTGTACTCTGCGGTGTACTCTACTGTATTAAGCTCTACTATACTGTACTGAACTCTACTCTACTGAACTCTACTGTACTGTACTGAACTCTACTGTACTGTACTGAACTCTACTGTACTGTACTAAACTCTACTCCACTGTAATGTACTATACTCTACTGTACAGTACTGAACTCCACTGTACTGTACTGAACTGTACTGTACTGAACTCTACTGTACTGTACTGAACTCTACTGTACTATACTGAACTCTACTGTACTGTATTAAACAGTAGAATACAGAACAGTACAGAACAGTAGAATACAGAACAGTACAGTAGAGTACAGAACTGTAGAATACAGAACAGAACAGTAGAATACAGAACAGTACAGAACAGTAGAATACAGAACAGTAGAGTACAGAACAGTAGAATACAGAACAGTACAGAACAGTAGAATACAGAACAGTACAGAACAGTAGAATACAGAACAGTAGAGTACAGAACAGTAGAATACAGAACAGTACAGAACAGTAGAATACAGAACAGTACAGAACAGTAGAATACAGAACAGTAGAGTACAGTACAGTACAGTAGAATACAGTAGAGTAGAGTAGAGTACAGTACACTGCAGTAGAACACAGTACAGTACAGAACAGTAGAATACAGAACAGAACAGTAGAATACAGAACAGTACAGAACAGTAGAATACAGAACAGTACAGTAGAGTACAGAACTGTAGAATACAGAACAGAACAGTAGAATGCAGAACAGAACAGTAGAATACAGAACAGAACAGTGGAATACAGAACAGTAGAATACAGAACAGTACAGAACAGTAGAATACAGAACAGTACAGAATAGTAGAATGCAGAACAGTAGAATACAGAACAGTACAGAACAGTAGAGTACAGTACAGTACAGTAGAATACAGTAGAGTAGAGTAGAGTAGAGTACAGTACACTGCAGTAGAACACAGTACAGTACAGAACAGTAGAATACAGAACAGAACAGTAGAATACAGAACAGTACAGAACAGTAGAATACAGAACAGTACAGTAGAGTACAGAACTGTAGAATACAGAACAGAACAGTAGAATGCAGAACAGAACAGAAGAATACAGAACAGAACAGTGGAATACAGAACAGTAGAATACAGAACAGTACAGAACAGTAGAATACAGAACAGTACAGAATAGTAGAATGCAGAACAGTAGAATACAGAACAGTACAGAACAGTAGAGTACAGTACAGTACAGTAGAATACAGTAGAGTAGAGTAGAGTAGAGTACAGTACACTGCAGTAGAACACAGTACAGTACAGAACAGTAGAATACAGAACAGAACAGTAGAATACAGAACAGTACAGAACAGTAGAATACAGAACAGTACAGTAGAGTACAGAACTGTAGAATACAGAACAGAACAGTAGAATGCAGAACAGAACAGTAGAATACAGAACAGAACAGTAGAATACAGAACAGTACAGAACAGTAGAATACAGAACAGTACATAACAGTAGAATACAGTACAGAACAGTAGAATACAGAACAGAACAGTAGAATACAGAACAGAACAGTAGAATACAGAACAGAAGAGTAGAGTACAGAACAGTAGAATACAGAACAGAACAGTAGAGTACAGAACAGTAGAATACAGAACAGAACAGTAGAATACAGAACAGAACAATAGAATACAGAACAGTAGAATACAGAACAGAACAGTAGAATACAGAACAGTACAGAACAGTAGAATACAGAACAGTACAGAATAGTAGAATGCAGAACAGTAGAATACAGAACAGTACAGAACAGTAGAGTACAGTACAGTACAGTAGAATACAGTAGAGTAGAGTAGAGTAGAGTACAGTACACTGCAGTAGAACACAGTACAGTACAGAACAGTAGAATACAGAACAGAACAGTAGAATACAGAACAGTACAGAACAGTAGAATACAGAACAGTACAGTAGAGTACAGAACTGTAGAATACAGAACAGAACAGTAGAATGCAGAACAGAACAGTAGAATACAGAACAGAACAGTAGAATACAGAACAGTACAGAACAGTAGAATACAGAACAGTACATAACAGTAGAATACAGTACAGAACAGTAGAATACAGAACAGAACAGTAGAATACAGAACAGAACAGTAGAATACAGAACAGAAGAGTAGAGTACAGAACAGTAGAATACAGAACAGAACAGTAGAGTACAGAACAGTAGAATACAGAACAGAACAGTAGAATACAGAACAGAACAATAGAATACAGAACAGTAGAATACAGAACAGAACAGTAGAATACAGAACAGTACAGAACAGTAGAATACAGAACAGTAGAATACAGAACAGTACAGAACAGTACAGTAGAATCCAGTAGAGTAGAGTACAGTACAGTACACTGCAGTAGAGTACAGTACAGAAC
Source organism: Oncorhynchus tshawytscha (assembly GCF_018296145.1). NCBI lineage: Eukaryota > Metazoa > Chordata > Actinopteri > Salmoniformes > Salmonidae > Oncorhynchus > Oncorhynchus tshawytscha. The sequence continues at coordinate 116,127 of NW_024609625.1, read as the reverse complement.
AGTAGAATACAGAACAGTACAGAACAGTAGAATACAGAACAGAACAGAACAGTAGAATACAGAACAGTACAGTAGAGTACAGAACTGTAGAATACAGAACAGAACAGTAGAATGCAGAACAGAACAGTAGAATACAGAACAGTACAGAACAGTAGAATACAGAACAGTAGAATACAGAACAGTACAGAACAGTAGAATACAGAACAGTACAGCACAGTAGAATACAGAACAGTACAGAACAGTAGAATACAGAACAGTACAGAACAGTAGAATACAGAACAGTACATAACAGTAGAATACAGAACATAACAGTAGAATACAGAACATAACAGTAGAATAAAGAACATAACAGTAGAATACAGAATAGAACAGTAGAATACAGAACAGAAGAGTAGAGTACAGAACAGTAGAATACAGAACAGAACAGTAGAGTACAGAACAGTAGAATACAGAACAGAACAGTAGAATACAGAACAGAACAGTAGAATACAGAACAGTAGAATACAGAACAGTACAGAACAGTACAGTACAGTACAGTAGAGTACAGTACAGTACAGTACACTGCAGTAGAACACAGTACAGTACAGAACAGTAGAATACAGAACAGAACAGTAGAATACAGAACAGTACAGAACAGTAGAATACAGTACAGTACAGAACAGTAGAGTACAGTACAGTACAGAACAGTAGAGTACAGTACAGTACAATAGAATACGGTAGAAGACAGTACAGTACAGTAGAGAACAGTAGAGTACAGTACAGTACAGAACAGTATAGAACAGTAGAATGCAGTACAGTACAGTAGAGAACAGTAGAATACAGTACAGTACAGAACAGTAGAGTACAGTAGAATACAGTAGAATACAGTACAGTACAGAACAGTAGAATACAGAACAACACAGTAGAATACAGAACAATACAGTAGAATACAGTATAATACAGTACAGTACAATAGAATATGGTAGAATGCAGTACAGTACAGTAGAGAACAGTAGAATGCAGTACAGTACAGAACAGTAAAACAGTACAGTACAAAACAGTAGAGTACAGTACAGTACAGAACAGTAGAATACAGTACAGTACAGTAGAGAACAGAAGAGTACAGTACAGTACAATAGAATACAGAACAGTACAGAACAGTAGAGTACAGTACAGAACAGTACAGAACAGTATAATACAGTACAGTACAGTAAAGAACAGTAGAATACAGTACAGTACAGTACAATACAGTAGAATACAGTACAGAACAGTAGAATACAGAACAATACAGTAGAATACAGTACAGTACAGAACAGTAGAGTACAGTAGAATACAGTACAGTACAGAACAGTAGAATACAGTACAGTACAAAACAGTAGAGTACAGTACAGAAGAATACAGTACAGTACAGTAGAATGCAGTACAGTACAGAACAGTAGAATACAGTACAGTACAGAACAGTAGAATACAGTACAGTACAAAACAGTAGAGTACAGTACAGTACAGAACAGTAGAATACAGTACAGTACAGGACAGTAGAATACAGTACAGAACAGTAGAATACAGTAGAATATAGTACAGTACAGTAGAATACAGTACAGAACAGTAGAATACAGAATAATACAGCACAGTACAGAACAGTAGAATACAGTAGAATACAGTACAGAACAGTAGAATACAGAATAATACAGAACAGAACAGTACAGTACAGAACAGTAGAATACAGTACAGAACAGTCAAATACATTACAGAACAGTAGAATACGGTAGAATACAGTACGGAACAGTATAATACAGTACAGAACAGTAGAATACAGTACAGAACAGTAGAATACAGTACAGAACAGTAGAATACAGTACATTACAGAACAGTAGAATACAGTACATTACAGAACAGTAGAATACAGTACATTACAGAACAGTAGAATACAGTACAGTACAGTAGAATACAGTACATTACAGTACAGTAGAATACAGTACAGTAGAATACAGTACATTACAGAACAGTAGAATACAGTACAGTAGAATACAGTACATTACAGTACAGTAGAGTTCAGTAGAGTTCAGTAGAGTAGAGTTCAGTACAGGACAGTAGAATACAGTATATTACAGAACAGTAGAATACAGTACAGTACAGTTGTACTCAACTCATTTGCTCTACTGTGTACTGTACTGTATTAAACTCTACTGTACTGTACTCTACTGAACTCTACTGTACTGTACTCTACTGAATTCTACTCTACTGAACTCTAATCTACTGAACTCTACTCTACTGAACTCTACTGTACTGTACTGAACTCTACTGTACTGTACTCTACTGAACTCTAATCTACTGAACTCTACTGTACTGTACTGAACTTTACTTTACTCTACTGTAATCTACTGAACTCTACTGTACTGACCTCTACTGTACTCTACTGAACTTTACTTTACTCTGCTGTAATCTACTGAACTATACTGTACTGTACTGAACTTTACTGCACTATACTGTACTCTACTCTACTGAGCTCTACTGTGTACTGTACTGTATTAAACTCTACTGTACTGTACTCTACTGAACTCTACTCTACTGAACTCTAATCTACTGAACTCTACTCTACTGAACTCTACCTTACTGTAATATACTGAACTCTACTCTACTCTACTCTACTCTACTCTACTGTACTCTATTGTACTGTACTGAAATCTACTCTACTGTACTCTACTGTACTCTACTGAACTATACTCTATTGTACTCTACTGAACTCTACTCTACTGATCGCTACTGAACTCTACTCTACTAAACTCTACTCTACTGAACTATAATCTACTGTACTCTACTGTACTATACTCTAGTGTACTCTACTGAACTCTACTCTACTGTACACTACTGAACTCTACTGAACTCTGCTGTACTGTACTGAACTCTACTCTTCTGAACTCTACTCTACTGAACTCTACTGTACTCTACTCTACTGAACTCTTCTTGAACTCTACTGTACTGTACTCTACTGTACTCTACTCTACTGTACTGAAATCTACTCTACTGTACACTACTGAACTCTGCTGTACTGTACTGAACTCTACTCTTCTGAACTCTACTCTACTGAACTCTACTGTACTCTACTCTACTGAACTCTTCTTGAACTCTACTGTACTGTACTCTACTGAACTCTACTGTACTGTGCTGTACTCTACTGAACTCTACTCTACTCTACTCTATTGTACTCTACTCTACTGAACTCGACAGTGTACTCTACTGTATTAAACTCTACTGTACTGTACTAAACTCTACTCCACTGAACTCTACTGTACTGTACTAAACTCTACTGTACTGAACTCTACTGTACTGTACTAAACTCTACTCCACTGTAATGTACTATACTCTACTGTACTAAACTCTACTCTACTGAACTCTACTGTACTGTACTCTGTGGTGTACTCTACTGTATTAAGCTCTACTATACTGTACTGAACTCTACTCTACTGAACTCTACTGTACTCTATTGAACTCTACTGAACTCTACTGTACTGTACTGAACTCTACTGTACTGTACTAAACTCTACTCCACTGTAATGTACTATACTATACTCTACTGTACTGTACTGAACTCTACTGTACTGTACTGAACTCTACTGTACTGTACTAAACTCTACTCTACTGTACTGTACTGAACTGTACTGTACTGAACTGTACTGTACTAAACTCTACTCTACTGTACTGTACTGAACTGTACTGTACTGTACTGTACTGAACTCTACTGTACTGTACTAAACTCTACTCTACTGTACTGTACTGAACTGTACTGTACTGAACTCTACTGTACTGTACTGAACTCTACTGTACTGTACTAAACTCTACTCCACTGTAATGTACTATACTCTACTGTACTGTGATGTACTATACTATACTCTACTGTACTGTACTGTACTGAACTGAACTCTACTGTACTGTACTGAATTCTACTGTACTGTACTATACTCTACTCCACTGTAATGTACTATACTATACTCTACTGTACTGAACTCTACTCTACTGTACTATACTGAACTCTACTGTACTGTACTGAACTCTACTGTACTGTATTAAACTCTGCTGTACTGTACTCTACTGTGTACTCTACTGTATTAAACTCTACTGTACTGTACTCTACTGTGTACTCTACTGTATTAAACTCTACTGTACTGTACTCTACAGTGTACTCTACTGCATTAAACTCTACTGTACTGTATTCTACTGTGTACTCTACTGTATTAAACTCTACTGTACTGAACTCGACTGTACTGTACTGTACTGTAATGAACTCTACTCTACTGTAATGTACTATACTATACTGTACTGTAATGAACTCTACTCTACTGTAATGTACTATACTATACTGTACTGTAATGAACTCTACTCTACTGTATTGTACTATACTATACTGTACTGTAATGAACTCTACTCTACTGTAATGTACTATACTGTACTGTAATGAACTCTACTCTACTGTATTGTACTATACTATACTGTACTGTAATGAACTCTACTCTACTGTATTGTACTATACTATACTGTAATGAACTCTACTCTACTGTATTGTACTATACTATACTGTACTGTACTGTAATGAACTCTACTCTACTGTATTGTACTATACTGTACTGTAATGAACTCTACTCTACTGTATTGTACTATACTATACTGTACTGTACTGTAATGAACTCTACTCTACTGTATTGTACTATACTATACTGTACTGTAATGAACTCTACTCTACTGTAATGTACTATACTATACTGTACTGTAATGAACTCTACTCTACTGTATTGTACTATACTATACTGTACTGTACTGTAATGAACTCTACTCTACTGTATTGTACTATACTGTACTGTAATGAACTCTACTCTACTGTATTGTACTATACTATACTGTACTGTACTGTAATGAACTCTACTCTACTGTATTGTACTATACTATACTGTACTGTAATGAACTCTACTCTACTGTATTGTACTATACTATACTATACTGTAATGAACCCTACTGTATTGTACTATACTATACTGTACTGTACTAAACTCTACTCTACTGTAATGTACTATACTATCCTGTACTGTAATGAACTCTACTCTACTGTACTGGTACTATACTATACTGTACTGTAATGAACTCTACTCTACTGTATTGTACTATACTATACTGTACTGTAATGAACTCTACTCTACTGTATTGTACTATACTATACTGTACTGTAATGAACTCTACTCTACTGTATTGTACTCTACTGTATTGTACTGAACTCTACTGTATTGGTAGTATACTATACTGTAATGAACTCTACTCTACTGTATTGTACTATACCCTACTGTATTGTACTATACTATACTGTATTGTACTATACTCTACTGTATTGTACTATACTATACTGTACTGTATTGTACTCTACTCTGCTATATTGTACTATACTATACTGTAATGAAATCTACTCTACGGTATTGTACTCTACTCTACTGTATTGTACTATACTATACTGTATTGTACTATACTCTACTGTATTGTACTATACTCTACTGTATTGTACTATACTATACTGTATTGTACTATACTATACTGTAATGTACTATACTATACTGTATTGTACTCTACTCTACAGTACTGTAATGAACTCTACTCTACTGTATTGTACTATACTGTACTGTAATGAACTCTACTCTACTGTATTGTACTCTACTCTACTGTATTGTACTATACTATACTATACTGTCCAAACTTGTGAACCCAACTGTGGTTTGTGACTACTATGATTGTGACTACTATACTATGTGACTACTATGATTGTGACTACTATACTATGTGACTACTATGATTGTGACTACTATGATTGTGACTACTATGATTGTGACTACTATGTTTGTGACTACTATGATTGTGACTACTATGATTGTGACTACTATGATTGTGACTACTATGATTGTGACTACTATGATTGTGACTACTATGTTTGTGACTACTATGATTGTGACTACTATGTTTGTGACTACTATGATTGTGACTACTATGTTTGTGACTACTATGTTTGTGACTACTATGTTTGTGACTACTATGTTTGTGACTACTATGTTTGTGACTACTATGATTGACTATGAGCCCATTGTAGAAAATTCAATTGCAGAAATTCCGTTACAAATGTTTGGGGAAATTCCATTACCGATTTGGTAACGGTCAAGTTTTAATCACTTGATAATTCATAAACAACATGTATATCAGTAAAATAACTATAACAAATTGATAGGTCTACCTGTACTTGTTCTGCGGACTGTCATTATGCTCCTCCTCATGAGGGAGAGAAATTAGACAATATTGTGGTTGTGGTAACAGAATTACAAGATACAAGGCAATATTTCTTAAACTTACAGAAGGAAGGAAAATGTCTCCAAAACTAAATATACAGTAAGTGTTGATATTCATTTACCTCTCTCTCTCTACCGCACCGGCTGTCTCTACCTCTCTCTCTCTACCGCACCGGCTGTCTCTACCTCTCTCTCTACCACACCGGCTGTCTCTCTCTCTCTCTACCGCACCGCTGTCTCTACCTCTCTCTCTCTACCACACCGGCTGTCTCTACCTCTCTACCACACCGGCTGTCTCTACCTCTCTCTCTCTACCACACCGGCTGTCTCTCTCTCTCTACCGCACCGGCTGTCTCTACCTCTCTCTCTACCACACCGGCTGTCTCTCTCTCTACCGCACCGGCTGTCTCTACCTCTCTCTCTCTACCACACCGGCTGTCTCTCTACCGCACCGGCTGTCTCTACTCTCTCTACCGCACCGGCTGTCTCTACCTCTCTCTCTACCGCACCGGCTGTCTCTCTCTCTAACGCAACGGCTGTCTCTCTCTCTCTACCGCACCGGCTGTCTCTCTCTCTCTACCGCACCGGCTGTCTCTCTCTCTACCGCACCGGCTGTCTCTCTCTACCGCACCGGCTGTGTCTCTCTCTCTACCGCACCGGCTGTGTCTCTCTCTATACCGCACCTGCTGTCTCTCTCTCTCTACCGCACCGGCTGTCTCTCTCTCTACTGCACCGGCTGTGTCTCTCTCTCTCTACCGCAACGGCTGTCTCTCTCTCTACCGCACCGGCTGTCTCTCTCTACCGCACCGGCTGTCTCTACCTCTCTACAGCACCGGCTGTCTCTACCTCTCTCTGCCGCACCGGCTGTCTCTACCTCTCTCTACCGCACCGGCTGTCTCTCTCTCTCTACCGCACCGGCTGTCTCTCTCTCTACCGCACCGGTTGTCTCTCTCTCTCTACCGCACTGGCTGTCTCTCTCTCTCTACAGCACCGGCTGTCTCTACTCTCTCTACCGCACCGGCTGTCTCTCTCTCTCTACCGCACCGGCTGTCTCTCTCTCTACCGCACCGGTTGTCTCTCTCTCTACCGCACTGGCTGTCTCTCTCTCTCTACAGCACCGGCTGTCTCTACCTCTCTCTACCGCACCGGCTGTCTCTACCTCTCTCTCGCTCTCTACCTCACCGGCCGTCTGTACCTCTCTCTCTCTACCGCACCGGCTGTCTCTACCTCTCTCTCTACCACACCGGCTGTCTCTCTCTCTACCGCACCGGCTGTCTCTACCTCTCTCTCTCTACCACACCGGCTGTCTCTCTCTCTCTACCGCACCGGCTGTCTCTACCTCTCTCTACCGCACCGGCTGTCTCTACCTCTCTCTACCGCACCGGCTGTCTCTCTCTCTCTACCGCACCGGCTGTCTCTCTCTCTCTACCGCACCGGCTGTCTCTACCTCTCTCTACCGCACCGGCTGTCTCTCTCTCTCTACCGCAACGGCTGTCTCTCTCTCTCTCTCTACCGCACCGGCTGTCTCTCTCTCTACCGCACCGGCTGTCTCTCTCTCTACCGCACCGGCTGTCTCTCTCTCTACCGCACCGGCTGTGTCTCTCTCTACCGCACCGGCTGTGTCTCTCTCTATACCGCACCTGCTGTCTCTCTCTCTCTACCGCACCGGCTGTCTCTCTCTCTCTACCGCACCGGCTGTGTCTCTCTCTCTACCGCACCGGCTGTCTCTCTCTCTCTACCGCACCGGCTGTCTCTCTCTCTCTACCGCACCGGCTGTCTCTCTCTCTCTACCGCACCGGCTGTCTCTACCTCTCTACAGCACCGGCTGTCTCTACCTCTCTCTACCGCACCGGCTGTCTCTACCTCTCTCTCTCTACCGCACCTGCTGTCTCTACCTCTCTCTCTCTCGCTCTCTACCTCACCGGCCGTCTGTACCTCTCTCTCTCTACTGCACCTGCTGTCTCTACCGCTCTCTCTCTACCTCACCGGCTGTCTCTACCTCTCTCTCTCTATCGCACCGGCTGTCTCTACCGCTCTCTCTCTACCGCACCTGCTGTCGCTACCTCTCTCTCTCTCTCTACCGCACCGGCTGTCTCTACCTCTCTCTCTCTCTACCTCACCGGCTGTCTCTACCTCTCTCTCTACCGCACCTGCTGTCTCTACCTCTCTCTCTACCGCACCTGCTGTCTCTACCTCTCTCTCTCTACCGCACCGGCTGTCTCTACCTCTCTCTCTCTACCAGACCTGCTCTCTCTACATCTCTCTCTACCGCACCGACTGTCTCTACCTCTCTACCACACCGGCTGTCTCTACCTCTCTCTACCGCACCGGCTGTATCTATCTCTCTACCGCACCGGCTGTCTCTACCTCTCTCTCTCTACCGCACCGGCTGTCTCTACATCTCTCTCTACCCCACCGGCTGTCTCTACCTCTCTCTCTACCGCACCTGCTGTCGCTACCTCTCTCTCTCTCTCTACCACACCGGCTGTCTCTACCTCTCTCTCTCTCTACCACACCGGGTGTCTCTACCTCTCTCTCTCTCTCTACCGCACCGGGTGTCTCTACCTCTCTCTCTCTCTCTACCACACCGGCTGTCTCTACCTCTCTCTCTCTACCGCACCGGCTGTCTCTACCTCTCTCTCTCTCTCTACCACACCGGGTGTCTCTACCTCTCTCTCTCTCTCTCTACCGCACCGGCTGTCTCTCTCCCTCTACAGCACCGGCTGTCTCTACCTCTCTACCACACCGGCTGTCTCTACCTCTCTCTCTCTACAGCACCGGCTGTCTCTACCTCTCTCTACCGCACCGGCTGTCTCTACCTCTCTCTCTACCGCACCGGCTGTCTGTACCTCTCTCTCTCTACCGCACCGGCTGTCTCTACCTCTCTCTCTACCGCACCGGCTGTCTTTACCTCTCTCTCTACCACACTGGCTGTCTCTACCTCTCTCTACCGCACCGGCTGTCTCTACCTCTCTCTCTCTACCGCACCGGCTGTCTCTACCTCTCCCTCTCTACCGCACCGGCTGTCTCTCTCTCTACCGCACCAGCTGTCTCTACCTCTCTCTCTCTACCACACCGGGTGTCTCTCTCTACCGCACTGGCTGTATCTCTCTCTCTAACGCACCGGCTGTCTCTCTCTCTCTACTGCACCGGCTGTCTCTCTCTCTCTCTACCGCACCGGCTGTCTCTCTCTCTCTACCGCACCGGCTGTCTCTCTACCGCACCGGCTGTCTCTACCTCTCTACCACACTGGCTGTCTCTACCTCTCTACCGCACCGGCTGTCTCTACCTCTCTACCGCACCGGCTGTCTCTACCTCTCTCTCTACCGCACTGGCTGTCTCTACCTCTCTACCGCACCGGCTGTCTCTACCTCTCTCTCTCTACCGCACCTGCTGTCTCTACCGCTCTCTCTACCGCACCTGCTGTCTCTACCTCTCTCTCTCTCTCTACCGCACCGGCTGTCTCTACCTCTCTCTCTCTACTGCACCTGCTGTCTCTACCGCTCTCTCTACCGCACCTGCTGTCTCTACCTCTCTCTCTCTCTCTCTCTCTCTCTCTCTCTCTCTACCTCACCGGCCGTCTGTACTCTCTACTGCACCTCTCTCTACCGCTCTCTCTCTACAGCACCGGCTGTCTCTACCTCTCTCTACCTCACCGGTTGTCTCTACCTCTCTCTCTATCGCACCGGCTGTCTCTACCGCTCTCTCTCTACCGCACCTGCTGTCGCTACCTCTCTCTCTCTACCGCACCGGCTGTCTCTACCTCTCTCTCTCTCTCTACCTCACCGGCTGTCTCTACTCTCTCTCTCTACCTCACCGGCTGTCTCTACCTCTCTCTCTCTACCGCACCGGCTGTCTCTACCTCTCTACCGCACCTGCTGTCTCTACCTCTCTCTCTCTCTACCTCTCTCTCTCTACCTCACCGGCTGCCTCTACCTCTCTCTCTCTACCGCACCGGCTGTCTCTACCTCTCTCTCTACCGCACCGGCTGTCTCTACCTCTCTCTCTCTACCGCACCAGATGTCTCTACCTCTCTCTCTACCGCACCTGCTGTCTCTACCTCTCTCTCTCTACCGCACCGGCTGTCTCTACCCCTCTCTCTCTACCGCACCTGCTCTCTCTACCTCTCTCTCTACCGCACCGGCTGTCTCTACCTCTCTACCACACCGGCTGTCTCTACCTCTCTCTACCGCACCGGCTGTATCTATTTCTCTACCGCACCGGCTGTCTCTACCTCTCTCTCTCTACCGCACCGGCTGTCTCTACCTCTCTCTCTACCCCACCGGCTGTCTCTACCTCTCTCTACTGCACCGGCTGTCTCTACCTCTCTCTCTCTACCGCACCGGCAGTCTCTACCTCTCTCTCTACCGCACCGGCTGTCTCTACCTCTCTCTCTCTACCACACCGGCTGTCTCTACCTCTCTCTCTCTACCGCAACAGCTGTCTCTACCTCTCTACCGCACCGGCTATCTCTACCTCTCTCTCTACCGCACCGGCTGTCTCTACCTCTCTCTCTCTACCGCACCGGCTGTCTCTACCTTTCTCTCTCTACCGCACCGGGTGTCTCTACCTCTCTCTCTCTCTACCGCACCGGCTGTCTCTCTCTCTCTACCGCACCGGCTGTCTCTACCTCTCTCTCTACCGCACCGGCTGTCTCTACCTCTCTCTCTACCGCACTGGCTGTCTCTACCTCTCTCTCTCTACCGCACCAGCCGTCTGTACCTCTCTCTACCTCACCGGCTGTCTCTACCTCTCTCTCTCTACCGCTCTCTCTCTCTCTCTCTACCTCACCGGCCGTCTGTACCTCTCTCTCTCTACCTCACCGGCTGTCTCTACTTCTCTCTCTCTACCGCACCGGGTGTCTCTACCTCTCTCTCTCTACTGCACCTGCCGTCTCTACTTCTGAATGCTCAGCTATGAAAAGCCAATTGACATTTCCTCCTGAGGCGCTGACCTGTTGCACCCTCTGCAACCACTGTGATTATTATTATTTGACCATGCTGGTCATTTATGAACATTTGAATATCTTGGCCATGTTCTGTTATAATCTCCACCCGGCACAGCCAGAAGAGGACTGGCCACCCCTCATAGCCTGGTTCCTCTCTAGGTTTCTTCCTAGGGTTTGGCCTTTTCTAGGGAGTTTTTCCTAGCCACCGTGCTTCAACACCTGCATTGCTTGCTGTTTGGGGTTTTAGGCTGGGTTTCTGTACAGCACTTTGAGATATCAGCTGATGTACGAAGGGCTTAATAAATACATTGTATTGATTGCTGTATTTATAACACCTTGTAAGAGTGTTTCTGCTTTTCTAAGACCCCATTTTCATCTGTTTGACCAGAAATCAAAGTCTTTGTTTATTCCTCATTTATAGGATGCATATATAGCTTCATTTCATTTTTGGGGGCTTCTTAGCTTTCATTTGATCCCCAATTTGACACGGCCGCCGTGTTGGTGCTCGTAGGCCCTGTTGATGCTCGTGGGCCCTGTTGGCCCTGTTGGTGCTGATGGGCGCTGTTGGTGCTGATGGGCCCTGTTGGTGCTCGTGGGCCCTGTTGGCCCTGTTGGTGCTGATGGGCCCTGTTGGTGCTGATGGGTCCTGTTGGCCCTGTTGGTGCTCATGGCCCTGTTGGTGCTCATGGGCCCTGTTGGTGCTCATGGGCCCTGTTGGTGCTCATGGGCCCTGTTGGTGCTAGTGGGCCCTGTTGGTGCTCGTGGGCCCTGTTGGTGCCCGTGGGCCCTGTTGGTGCTCATGGGCCCTGTTGGTGCTTGTGGGCACTTTTACATGGAAATTACTATTAGCATTATTTAGAGACCGTCTCCTCCCCCGTAGTTGGTCTTTGTTGCATTTAGGGGCCCTCCCCTGTAATTCGCACTCTGGAACAATCTCAATCTCCATGTTTCTGGTGGAGTACTAGTGTCTAGTATAAACACTTGTTCATATGTAAAAACCCATATGTTGCTCTACTTATATCCAGTGACATACTACTTAGAATGAAGCAATATATTTAAGAATACATTACAGAATGGAATTGGTCTTCTAGAATACATTATAGAACAGAAGAGGTGTTCTAGAATACATTATAGAACAGAAGAGGTGTTCTAGAATACATTATAGAACGGAAGAGTTGTTCTAGAATACATTATAGAACAGAAGAGGTGTTCTAGAATACATTATAGAACAGAAGAGGTGTTCTAGAATACATTATAGAACGGAAGAGTTGTTCTAGAATACATTATAGAACAGAAGAGGTGTTCTAGAATACATTATAGAACAGAAGAGGTGTTCTAGAATACATTATAGAACGGAAGAGTTGTTCTAGAATACATTATAGAACAGAAGAGGTGTTCTAGAATACATTATAGAACAGAAGAGGTGTTCTAGAATACATTATAGAACAGAAGAGGTGTTCTAGAATACATTATAGAACAGAAGAGGTGTTCTAGAATACATTATAGAACAGAAGAGGTATTCTAGAATACATTATAGAATGGAAGAGGTGTTCTAGTGTGGATATTGGAACATCTTTAGATCCAAACCCCACCCACCCACCTTATAGGCCCTTCCCTGGCCTGGAGGATGGGGATAGGCTAGAATGGACTGCTCCCATCTGTCCCTCTCTCTCCTCCTGCTCACAGATTGGCTGGCCAGGTGAGTGGGTGGGCGGGGAGGGAGGAGGGTAGGAAGGAGGGGGATGGTGAGGTGGGGGAGGGAGGGGAGAGGGGGTCTGGGGGAGGTGGGGAGGGGGGGGGGGGGGAAGAGGTAGAGGTGAGGGAGGAGGAGGTGGGGGAGAGATGAGAGGAGCGGGAGCGTGAGGAGGGGGAGGTGTGTGTGCTGCGGGGGGGTTCGGGTGGCGGGGGGCAGTCACTGATCTGTTCCAGGAGAGAGGGCATGTCCCCCTCGATCTTCTCCAGCACCGCCGCCATTTGCTTCTCGATCTGTTCGATCACGCTGTCCATCTGCCAATCAGCAGTACTACTACCATGACCTCTGACCCCAACACCTCCGTGCTCCAGTCCCCCATACATCCCTCCTCCACCCCCACTGCCGTACAGAGAGGAGCAGTAGGAACCCCCGTACCCCCAGCTCAACCTCCTGGCTGTATGCAGTGGTGTGTCGGCCTAGACTAGGGAGCTTCCCAGGGCCCCTATGGTATAACTGTAGCCCCCTCGGACGGTTCGGGTTCCCCCTGGACATGCTGAACTCTACACTGTGCCTGTCTGCCCTCTGGTCTCTACCAATGGGGCTCGAGTCACCTCTTGGCCCTATTCCAGGTCCTACTCCTGAACCTACCCCTATTCCAAATATCCCTGCCCCTGCCCCTGCTCCAAATGTCCCTACTCCTCCCATCTCCATCCCAGTTCCTACCCCCATGGACCCTACACCCACCCCAACCTCCAGTCCAGCAGGCCTCTCAGCTACAGCCTCAGGGAGCTGGGTCTGACACCAGCTCCTATCATCCATCTCCTGCTTCTTCTCCTCCACTGGAGCCTGCACTGTCGGCCTCCTGTCAGGGGGGGGCACTGTGGTAGTAACAGGAACTGTAGGAGTGGGAGAGGCAGCAACAGGAGCTGTAGGAGTGGTAGAGGCAGCAACAGGAGCTGTATGAGTGGTAGAGGCAGCAACAGGAGCTGTAGGAGTGGTAGAGGCAGCAACAGGAGCTGTAGGAGTGGTAGAGGCAGCAACAGGAGCTGTAGGAGTGGTAGAGGCAGCAACAGGAGCTGTAGGAGTGGTAGAGGCAGCAACAGGAGCTGTATGAGTGGTAGAGGCAGCAACAGGGACTGTAGGAGTGGTAGAGGCAGCAACAGGGACTGTAGGAGTGGGAGAGGCAGCAACAGGAGCTGTAGGAGGAGCAGGGCCTGGGCCGGTGTTGTGGAGTTGGGCGGCCATCTTGCGCCGTTGGGTGGTTGGAGTCTCGGGAGCGTCAGAGGGCGGATGCTTCTTTTCAGCGTTGTTAGGCAACGATGATACTGCTCTTTTGGGTTCAGGGACGGAGATGGGGGTGGAATCCTGGGGCTTGGTGATGTCAGGGGTTACGGTGGGGATAGGAAGTGTTTTGGTCTCTGGGTTTGTTTTGGTTTTGCCCAATGCGGCAGCCATTTTGCCTGACGTCTTCTTCAAGGCTGGCTTCTCTGGCTCCTCCCCTGGAGGTTTGGAACTGGCATTTGATTGGCTGAGAGGTTGAGAGCGCTGTTCATTGGTGGCAGAAGGAGAGATCCCTACGGAGGGACTTAGAGGGATCCTCCCCCCTACATTCTCCTCCTCCTCCCCCCTCCTCCTCACCCCTAGTCCCCCGTTCATCTCCTCCCGCTCTGGGCTGGTTTCAACCGTCACCTCTAGAGATACACTGCCTGTCACCCCTCCTTCCTTAGTCTCCCCACTCCTCCTCCTCCCTGGACCTCTCCTCCTCCTCCTCCCCCTGGACCTCTCCTCCTCCTCCCCCCCTGCCCTCCTGCCGCTGCCGCCTCGGCTGCAGCAGCTTCAGATGCACGAAGACGCTGCATGAAGGTGGTGACTCTGATCGCTTTCTGTAAAAGAGAGAGGGAGGGGGGAGAGGGTGACCGGGGAGGGGGTGACCGGGGGGGGGGGTGACCAGGGAGGGGGGTGACCGGGGGAGGGGGAGAGGGTGACCGGGGGGGGGGGGTAATCAGATAATACATCACAGTACTGTACCTTCATACATCTTTACAGCATTACTTATGGTATGTATAGTTTGGTCTTAGTGGGAGAATATATGGGGAATATATAATGACAAATATTTAGCATTGAAGCCCTGAACTGAAACATGTCAGAGCCAGGCTGGGAAACATGCGACAGAGCCAGGCTGTGAAACATGTCGACAGAGCCAGGCTGGGAAACATGTTGACAGAGCCAGGCTGGGAAACATGTCGACAGAGCCAGGCTGGGAAACATGTCGACAGAGCCAGGCTGGGAAACATGTCGACAGAGCCAGGCTGGGAAACATGTCGACAGAGCCAGGCTGGGAAACATGTCGACAGAGCCAGGCTGGGAAACATGTCGACAGAGCCAGGCTGGGAAACATGTCGACAGAGCCAGGCTGGGAAACATGTCGACAGAGCCAGGCTGGGAAACATGTCGACAGAGCCAGGCTGGGAAACATGTCGACAGAGCCAGGCTGGGAAACATGTCGACAGAGCCAGGCTGGGAAACATGTCGACAGAGCCAGGCTGGGAAACATGTCGACAGAGCCAGGCTGGGAAACATGTCGACAGAGCCAGGCTGGGAAACATGTCGACAGAGCCAGGCTGGGAAACATGTCGACGGTCAATATTTTGTCACTTCTTGACTTGGGATTGGGTGAGTGATTTCTATAACTAGACTTAACCACAGTATGATTGGATCAATGAACCAGGAACTATTTCAGAAGAATGAGACTTAACCACAGTATGTATGTGTTACGCCCTGACTTTGGGATCCTTTATTCTCTATTCTGGTTAGGTCGGGGTGTGACTAGGGTGGGCATTCTAGTTTTGTTATTTCGATGTTGGCCTGGTATGGTTCCCAATCAGAGGCAGCTGTCTATCATTGTCTCTGATTGGGGATCATACTTAGGCAGCCTTTTTCCCACTGGGTGCTTGTGGGATCTTGTTTTTGTTAGTTGCCTGTGAGCACTCCATTACTTCACGTTTAGTTTGTTTCTGCATTGTTTTGGTGAGTTTCAATAATGAAACATGTGGAACTCTACGCACGCTGCGCCTTGGTCCGTTTATTCATTAAACGAACGTGACAGAAGATCCCACCACCCACGGACCAAGCAGGGTGCCCAGGAGGAGCAGGGATCCTGGGCCTGGGAGGAAAGCCAGGAGTGGAGGACATCCTGGACGTGGGACGAGATTATGGCAGGAGACAGAAGCCTGCCATGGAAGCAGGCGGAGGCAGCGAAGGAGCAGCAACGACGACACGGGGGTTCGCGGCCACGACGGAAGCCCGAGAGGCAGCCTTAAAAAATTATTTTTGTATTTTTGGGAGGGAGCACACGGGTTGGTCGGCGGAGCTGAGGGTTGAACCAGAGCCAATCTGGGAGAGGAAGGTGAACTTGGAGGGGAGTGAAGGGAGTGAATCAGAGACAGTCAGTGAGTTGATGGGGAAATTGGAGGAGTATTGTTTTGGTGTGTTGGTGCATGAGGCACGACATTCGCCCTAAGGAGCGTGTCCTCAGTTTAATGCCACCTGTGCCAGCTCTCCGCACTCGCTTTGAGGAGCTTGTTATCGTTCCGGTACAATGTGTGCCGGTTCTATGCACCGTGTCTCCAGTGCGCCTCCACAGCCCGCTACGTCCTGTGCCAGCTCCCCGCACTTGCCGTGCGAAGGTTGTCATCTGTCCAGGACACGTTGTTCCAGCTCTACACTCCAGACCTCCAGTGGGCCACCACAGCTCAGTACGTCCTGTGCCGGCTCCACGCTCCAGGCCTCCTGTGCTAGCTCCACGCACCCGGCCTCCAGTGCGTCTCCTCAGTCCGGTACGCCCTGTGCCAGCTCCACGCACCAGGCCTCCAGCAACGGTCTGCAGTCCAGAGCCTCCAGCGACGGTCTGCAGTCCAGAGCCTCCAGCGACGGTCTGCAGTCCAGAGCCTCCAGCGACGGTTCCCAGTCCGGAGCCTCCAGCGACGGTTCCCAGTCCGGAGCCTCCAGCGACGGTTCCCAGTCCGGAGCCTCCAGCGACAGTTCCCAGTCCGGAGCCTCCAGCGACAGTTCCCAGTCCGGAGCCTTCAGCGACAGTTCCCAGTCCGGAGCCTCCAGCGACAGTTCCCAGTCCGGAGCCTCCAGCGACAGTTCCCAGTCCGGAGCCTCCAGCTACAGTTCCCAGTCCGGAGCCTTCAGCGACGATCCACGGCCAGGTTCCTCCGGCGACGATCCATGGCCTGGTTCCTCCGGCGACAATCCACGGTCCGGTTCCTCCGGCGCTGTTCTATGAGCCGGAGCTTCCGGCTATGATTCACGGCCAGGTTCCTCCTCCGATGATCCACGATCCGGTTCCTCCGGGGACGATCCATGGTCCGGAGCTTCCGGTGACGATCCCCGCACCAGAGTCGCCACCGAAGCGGGCGGTTCCGCAAGCGGAGCGGGGTCTACGCCACCAAGGCTAGATGCCCACCCGGACCCTCCCCTATAGAGTCAGGTTTTGCGGCCGTAGTCTGTACCTTTGCCGGGGGGGTGTGTGTGTACTGTCACGCCCTGACCTTAGAGATCCTTTATTCTCTATTCTGGTTAGGTCGGGGTGTGACTAGGGTGGGCATACTAGTTTTGTTATTTCGATGTTGGCCTGGTATGGTTCCCAATCAGAGGCAGCTGTCTATCATTGTCTCTGATTGGGGATCATACTTAGGCATGTTTCTGCATTGTTTTGGTGAGGTTCAATAATTAAACATGTGGAACTCTACGCATGCCTTGGTCCGTTTATTCAACAAACAAACGTGACAGTATGCATGGGTCAATGAACCAGGAACTATTTCAGAAGAATGAGACTTAACCACAGTATGTATGGATCAATGAACCAGGAACTATTTCAGAAGAATGAGACTTAACCACAGTATGTATGGGTCAATGAACCAGGGACTACTTCAGAAGAATGAGACTTAACCACAGTATGTATGGGTCAATGAACCAGGAACTACTTCAGAAGAATGAGACTTAACCACAGTATGTATGGGTCAATGAACCAGGAACTACTTCAGAAGAATGAGACTTAACCACAGTATGTATGGGTCAATGAACCAGGAACTACTTCAGAGGATTGAGACTGAAGTACAGTATGTTTAAAAATTTAACATTTAAAATTGAACCTTTATTTAACTAGGCAAGTTAGTTTTAAGAAGAAATTCATATTTACTATGATGGCCTACACCAGCCAAACTCAGACGACGCTGGGCCAATTGTGCGCCGCCCTATATGATTCCCAATCATGGCCGGTTTTGATACAGCCTGGATTCGAACCATGGTGTCTATAGTGACACCTCTAATACCTCTAATACTGAAATGCAGTGCCTTAGACCTCTGAGCCACTCGGGAGCCAGCGTATGTATGGGTCAATGAACCAGGAACTACTTCAGAGGAATGAGATAGACAGGGCCGGGCTGGATAGTCAATCACTGCATCTCAAAAATCCATAGTGGCTTCCTTTCTTTTCCTTCATCTGCACTGATCCTAACAGAGCTGGACAGGGGAAAGCAGATGTCCTTCATAACATTTGACCATTTTGCTTTCACCTGACCCATGTATCCTAGGCCTAGATCAGTGCCGATGTAGGAAAGGAAAGGAAGGAAGGAAAGGAAGCAAGGAAATGAAGAACACTTGAGATGCACCCGAAGAAGAGGAGGAAATCGCAGATGGAACTCTTCTGGGATTGGCTGAGTGACAGTGGGCTGGATCGGAGTGGGAGGGGCTGAGGGAAGAGAGACTTTATCTCACCAATCAGACACGTTTCCTCTCTGTTTCTCTCTCACAGAAATACACTGATGGTGTTCATCTCCTTTGAGACTCCTAGTGGTGTCATCCCAAATGGAACCCTATTCCCTATATTGTGTACTACGTTTGACCAGGGCCCTATAGAACCCTATTCCCTATATAGACTGTAAACTCTCCTTCCAGACTCATATCAAACATCTCCAATCGAAAATCAAATCAAGAGTCGGCTTTCTATTCTGCAACAAAGCCTCCTTCACTCATGCCGCCAAACTTACCCTAGTAAAACTGACTATCCTACCGATCCTCGACTTCGGCGATGTCATCTACAAAATTGCTTCCAACACTCTACTCAGAAAACTGGATGCAGTTTATCACAGTGCCATCCGTTTTGTCACTAAAGCACCTTATACCACCCACCACTGCGACTTGTATGCTCTAGTCGGCTGGCCTTCGCTACATATTCGTCGCCAGACCCACTGGCTCCAGGTCATCTACAAGTCCATGCTAGGTAAAGCTCCGCCTTATCTCAGTTCACTGGTCACGATGGCAACACCCATCCGTAGCACGCGCTCCAGCAGGTGTATCTCACTGATCATCCCTAAAGCCAACACCTCATTTGGCCGCCTTTCGTTCCAGTTCTCTGCTGCCTGTGACTGGAACGAATTGCAAAAAATCGCTGAAGTTGGAGACTTTTATCTCCCTCTCCAACTTCAAACATCTGCTATCTGAGCAGCTAACTGATCGCTGCAGCTGTACATAGTCTATCGGTAAATAGCCCACCCAATTTTACCTACCTCATCCCCATACTGTTTTTATTTATTTACTTTTCTGCTCTTTTGCACACCAATATTTCTACCTGTACATGACCATCTGATCATTTATCACTCCAGTGTTAATCTGCTAAATTGTAATCATTCGCCTACCTCCTAATGCCTTTTGCACACAATGTATATAGACTCTCTTTTTTTTCTACTGTGTTATTGACTTGTTAATTGTTTACTCCATGTGTAACTCTGTGTTGTCTGTTCACACTGCTTTGCTTTATCTTGGCCAGGTCGCAGTTGTAAATGAGAACTTGTTCTCAACTAGCCTACCTGGTTAAATAAAGGTTAAATAAAAAAATAAAAAAACAAAATATATAGTGTACTACGTGTGACCAGGGCCCTATAGAACCCTATTCCCTATATTGTGTACTACGTTTGACCAGGGCCCTATAGAACCCTATTCCCTATATTGTGTACTACGTTTGACCAGGGCCCTATAGAACCCTATTCCCTATATTGTGTACTACGTTTGACCAGGGCCTTATAGAACCCTATTCCCTATATTGTGTACTACGTTTGACCAGGGCCCTATAGAACCCTATTCCCTATATTGTGTACTACGTTTGACCAGGGCCCTATAGAACACTATTCCCTATATTGTGTACTACGTTTGACCAGGGCCCTATAGAACCCTATTCCCTATATTGTGTACTACGTTTGACCAGGGCCCTATAGAACCCTATTCCCTATATTGTGTACTACGTTTGACCAGGGCCCTATAGAACCCTATTCCCTATATTGTGTACTATGTTTGACCAGGGCCCTATAGAACCCTATTCCCTATATTGTGTACTACGTTTGACCAGGGCCCTATGGACCAGGGGCGGGGGGGTGTTGTCAATTTTTCAATAATGATGGCTGATGTCTAATATTAAAGAAGTCTCAAGGTATTACTTGTCTGAGGTAGAGTACCTCATGATAAGCTGTAGACCACATTATCTACCAAGAGAGTTCTCATCTATATAGTCTATTTACCACCACAGACCGATGCTGGTACTAGGAACACACTCAACCACTTCTATAAGGCCATTAGCAAACAAGAAAGTGCTCATCCAGAAGCGGCGCTCCTAGTGGCCGGGGACTTTAATGCAGGCAAACTTACATGCGTTGTACCTCATTTCTACCATAATGTCACATGTGCAACCAGAGGAAAAAAAAATCAAGACCATCTATAGTCCACACGCAGACACGTATACAAAGCTCTCCCTCGCCCTCCATTTGGCAAATCTGACCATAATTCTATCCTCCTGATTCCTGCTTACAAGCAAAAACTAAAGCAGGAAGTACCAGTGACTCGCTCAATACGGAAGTGGTCAGATGACGCAGATGCTACGCTGCAAGACTGTTTTGTAGCACAGACTGGAATATGATCCAGGATTCATCCAATGGCATTGAGGAGTATACCGCCTCAGTCACTGGCTTCATCAATAAGTGCATCGACAACATCGTCCCCACAGTGACTGTACTTACATATCCCAACCAGAAGCCATGGATTACAGGCAACATCCGCACCGAGCTAAAGGCTAGGAGTGGGACACTAATCCGGACGCTTATAAGAAATCCCACTACGCCCTCAGAAGAACCATCAAAACAGGCAAAGCGTCAATACAGGACTAAGAATCCTACTACACCAGCTCTGATGCTCGTCAGATTTGCCAGGGCTTGAAAACTATTACAGACTAAAAAGGGAAACCCAGCCGTGAAATTCCCAATGACGTGAGCCTACCAGACGAGCTAAATGATTTTATTGCTTGCTTCGAGGCAATCAACACTGAAGCATGCATGAGAGCACCAACCGTTCCGGACAACTGTGTGATCACGCTCTCAGTAGCCGATGTGAGCAAGACCTTTAAACAGGTTAACATTCACAAAGCCGCAGGGCCAGACGGATTACCAAGATGTATACTCAAAGCATGCACGGACCAACTGGCAAGTGTCTTCACTGACATTTTCAACCTCTCCCTGACTGAGTCTGTAATACCAACATGTTTCCAACAGACCACCATAGTCCCTGTGCCCAAGAAAGCGAATGTAACCTGCCTAAATGATTACCACCCCGTAGCACTCACTTCGTTAGCCATGAAGCGCTTTGAAAGGCTGGTCATGGCTCACATTAGCACCATCATCCCAGACACGCTAGACCCACTAGACCCACTCCAATTCACATACCGCCCCAACAGATCTACAGATGATGATCTCTATTGCACTCCACACAGCCCTTTCCCACCTGGACAGAAGGAACACCTATGTGAGAATGCTGTTCATTGACTACAGCTCAGCGTTCAACACCATAGTGCCCTCAAAGCTCTACACGAAGCTAATGACCCTGGGACTAAACACCTCCCTCTGCAACTGGATCCAGGACCTGACGGGCCGCCCCCAGGTGGTGAGGGTAGGCAACAACACATCTGTTATGCTGATCCTCAACACTGGGGCCCCCCAGGGCTCAGTCCCCTCCTGTACTCTCTGCTCACCCACGAATGTGTAGCCAAACACAACTCCAACACCATCATTAAGTTTGCTAAAGATAGAACAGTGGTAGGCCCTGATCACCGACAACGATGAGACAGCCTATAGGGAGGAGGTCAGAGAACTGGCAGTGTGGTGCCAGAATAAAAACCTATGTGAGCAAGACAAAGGAGCTGATCGTGGACTACAGGAAAAGGAGGGCCGAACTGGCCCCCATTAACATCGACGGGGCTGTAGTGGAGCGGGTCGAGAGTTTCAAGTTCCTTGGTGTCGACATCACCAATGAACTATCATAGTCCAAACACACCAAGACAGTTGTGAAGAGGACATGACAAAACCTTTTCATCCCTCAGGAAACGGAAAAGATTTGTGATGGGATCCTCAAAAATGTATACAACTACACCATCGAGAGCATCCTGAACCAGTTGAACGGTTACATCACCACCTGGTATGGCAACTGCTCGGCATCCGACCGTAAGACGCTACAGAGGGTAGTGCGCACGGCAAGCGGTACTGGAGCACCAAGTCCAGGTCCAAAAGGCTACTTAAGAAGTTAAAAGCTTCTACCCCCCAAGCCATAAGACTGCTGAACAATTAATCAAATGGCCACCCAGACTATTTACATTGACCCCCCTCCTCCATTGTATTTATACTGCTCCTACTCACTGTTTATTATCTATGCATAGTTACTACACCCCCACCTTGATGTACAAAATACCTCGACCCACCCTGCACACGGACCCCCTGTATATAGCCTCCACATTGACTCTGTACCGGTACCCCCTGTATATAGCCTCCACATTGACTCTGTACCGGTACCCCCTGTATATAGCCTCCACATTGACCCTGTACCGTAATACCCTGTATATAGCCTCCACATTGACTCTGTACTGGTACCCCCTGTATATAGCCTCCACATTGACTCTGTACCGGTACCCCCTGTATATAGCCTCCACATTGACTCTGTACCGGTACCCCCTGTATATAGCCTCCACATTGACTCTGTACCGTAATACCCTGTATATAGCCTCCACATGGACTCTGTACCGTAACACCCTGTATATAGTCTCCACATTGACTCTGTACCGTAATACCCTGTATATAGCCTCCACATTGACTCTGTACCGGTACCCACTGTATATAGCCTCCACATTGACTCTGTACCGGTACCCCCTGTATATAGTCTCCACATTGACTCTGTACCGGTACCCCCTGTATATAGCCTCCACATTGACTCTGTACCGGTACCCCGTAAGTAAGCATTTCACTGTGAGGTCTACTACACCTGTTGTATTCAGCATTTCACTGTGAGGTCTACTACACCTGTTGTATTCAGCATTTCACTGTAAGGTCTACTACACCTGTTGTATTCAGCATTTCACTGTAAGGTCTACTACACCTGTTGTATTCAGCATTTCACTGTAAGGTCTAAACTTGTTGTATTCAGCATTTCACAGTAAGGTCTACACTTGTTGTATTCAGCATTTCACTGTAAGGTCTACTACACCTGTTGTATTCAGCATTTCACTGTAAGGTCTAAACTTGTTGTATTCAGCATTTCACAGTGAGGTCTACTACACC
This sequence comes from Oncorhynchus tshawytscha, assembly GCF_018296145.1. NCBI lineage: Eukaryota > Metazoa > Chordata > Actinopteri > Salmoniformes > Salmonidae > Oncorhynchus > Oncorhynchus tshawytscha. The sequence continues at coordinate 92,538 of NW_024609625.1, read as the reverse complement.
TGTTGTATTCAGCATTTCACTGTAAGGTCTAAACTTGTTGTATTCAGCATTTCACTGTGAGGTCTACTACACCTGTTGTATTCAGCATTTCACAGTGAGGTCTACTACACCTGTTGTATTCAGCATTTCACTGTGAGGTCTACTACACCTGTTGTATTCAGCATTTCACTGTGAGGTCTACTACACCTGTTGTATTCAGCATTTCACTGTGAGGTCTACTACACCTGTTGTATTCAGCATTTCACTGTGAGGTCTACTACACCTGTTGTATTCAGCATTTCACTGTCAGGTCTACTACACCTGTTGTATTCAGCATTTCACTGTAAGGTCTACTACTGTTGTATTCAGCATTTCACTGTAAGGTCAACACCTGTTGTATTCGGAGCGCGTGACTAATAAAGTTTGATTTGAATCGGGTGCTCTTCGGAACGCTCTTATAGAACCTATTTCTTCAGGTCAAAAAATCTGAACAGTTATTAACTGGCCATGAGAAATGAGTGAACAAGAGAGCAAACGATTTCTGTTTGTGAGAGTCTTACTGTTCCCTTCTCTCTCCCTCTCTTCCTCCCTCCCTTTCTCTCGCTCTCTCTCTCTCTCCTGCTCTCTCTCTCTCTTTCTCTCTCTCTCTGTCTGTCTCTGTCTCTCTCTCTCCCTCCCTTTCTCCCTTTCTCTCTCTCCTGCTCTCTCTCTCTCTCTTTCTCTCTTTCTCTCCCGCTCTCTCTCTCTCTCTCTCTCTCTCTCTCCCTTTCTCCCTTTCTCTCTCTCCCGCTCTCTCACTCTCTCTCTCTCTCTCTCTCTCTCTCTCTCTCTCTCGCCCTCTCTCCCTCTCCAGACTCATAGTGAGCACAGTACCTTCAGCTCCTGGGAACCACATGCAGGGGAGAGAAGAGGGTTAGGGAGGTTAATCACGCTGATACTGCATCATCATCATCATCCTCCTCCTGGATATACTGCATCACCATCATTATTAGAAACAACCAGAGGAGGCTGGTGGGCTGAGATATCGGTGGACGGGATCAAACACATGTTCATTCCATTACAGCCATTACAATGAGCCATTTCCTCCTGTACAGGTAGTTCCACCCACCAGCCTCCTCTGGAAGCAACAACTAAATCGTCATCGTCATAATCATGATAATTGTCATCATCACCATTATCTCCACAATCATCATTTTAATCCAGGCAAGTTAACAAAGTTATGGGAACGTAAGTGGTTTATAGAACACAGGGTTTAGCTATCAATCCAGGCAAGTCATTTTTGAGTTAAAAAAAAACATGTACGAGTGGGAGGAGGATTCTTACCCTCCATTTGGCCTTTGCAAAGTTCTTCTCAAACTGGGCACACACTCCCTCCTTCAGGTTCTTCTCCGAGGCCCCGTTACCAGCAATCCTGACAGACAGAAACATAAGCAAAATGAATGACAGAGATTCAATTAGTTTGTTGTGTGCGCGTGTGTGTGTTTGTATGTGTGTGTGTGTGTGTGTGTGTGTGTGTGTGTGCTCACCACTCGTGTAAGAGAGCATCTGCAGCTGTGATTCTCAGCATCTGGTCCACCTCCATCAGCCTACACACTAACTCCTTAGCTGAGAGGGGGCAGAGACCAGGAGAGAAGGGAGAGAAGAAGAGGGAGGGAGGAGAGGAGATGGGAAGGGGAGAGGGAGATAGAAGAGAGAGGGAGAGATGGAGAGGGAGAGAGAAGAGAGTGGTAGAGATGGAGGGAGAGAGAAGAGGGGGAGAGAGAGAAGAGAGACGGAGAGAGATGGAGAGACGAGAGGGGGAGAGAGAGAAGGGGGGAGAGACAAGAGATGAAGAGAAATGGAGAGAGAAGAGAGCGGGAGTGAAAGAGAGAGAGAGAGAAGAGGTGGGAAGAGAGAGAAGGGGGAAGAGAAGATAGGGGAAGAGAAAGATGGAAGATGGAAGAACAAGGGAGAGAGAAGAGAGGGGGAGAGAGAAGAGAAGGAGAGGGGGAGAGAGAAGAGAGACAGAAGAGAGGGGGAGAGAAAAGAGAGAGAGGGAGGGGGAAAGATGAGGGGAGAGACAAGAGATGAAGAGAGATGGAGAGAGAGAGAGAAGAGAGAGAGAGAGAAGAGAGAAGAGAGAGAGAAAGAAGAGAGAGGGGAGAGAAGAGAGGGGGAGAGAAGAGAAAAGGAGAGAAGAGAGGGAGAGAGAAGAGAGAGGAAGAGAGATGCAAAGACAGTATGTTAATGTGTACCTGCAGGAGAGCATTACCCCCCTCTAGTGGCTGGCTGTCTCTAGTGGCATGCTGTCTCTAGTGGCTGGCCATCTCTAGAGGCTGTCTCTAGTGGCTGTCTATAGTGGCCGGCTGTCTTTAGTGGCCGGCTGTCTCTAGTGGCCAACTGTATCTAGTGGCCGGCTGTCTCTAGTGGCCGGCTGTCTCTAGTGGCCGGCTGTCTCTAGTGGCCGGCAGTCTCTAGTGGCCGGCAGTCTCTAGTGTCCGGCTGTCTCTAGTGGCCGGCTGTCTCTAGTGGCCGGCTGTCTCTAGTGGCCGGCTGTCTCTAGTGGCCGGCTGTTTCTAGTGGCTGTCTCTACTGGCCGGCTGTCTCTAGTGGCTGGCTGTCTCTAGTGGCTGGCTGTCTCTAGTGGCTGGCTGTCTCTAGTGGCCGTCACTAGTGGTATGCTGTCTCTAGTGGCATGCTGTCTCTAGTGGCATGCTGTCTCTAGTGGCATGCGGTCTCTAGTGGCATGCTGTCTCTAGTGGTATGCTGTCTCTAGTGGCCATCTCTAGTGGCATGCTGTCTCTAGTGGCATGCTGTCTCTAGTGGCATGCTGTCTCTAGTGGCTGTCTCTAGTGGCCGGCTGTCTCTAGTGGCTTTCTCTAGTGGCTGTCTCTAGCGGTCTGCTGTCTCTAGTGGTATGCTGTCTCTAGTGGCTGTCTCTAGTGGTATGCTGTCTCTAGTGGCTGTCTCTAATGGCCGTCTCTAGTGGCCTGCTGTCTATAGTGGCTGTCTCTAGTGGCATGCTGTCTCTAGTGGCATGCTGTCTCTAGTGGCTGTCTCTAGTGGCCGGCTGTCTCTAGTGGCTGTCTCTAGTGGCTGTCTCTAGCGGTATGCTGTCTCTAGTGGTATGCTGTCTCTAGTGGTATGCTGTCTCTAGTGGTATGCTATCTCTAGTGGTATGCTGCCTCTAGTGGTATGCTGCCTCTAGTGGTATGCTGCCTCTAGTGGTATGCTGTCTCTAGTGGTATGCTGCCTCTAGTGGCATGCTGTCTCTAGTGGCATGCTGTCTCTAGTGGCCGGCTGTCTCTAGTGGCCGGCTGTCTCTAGTGGCTGTCTCTAGCGGTATGCTGTCTCTAGTGGTATGCTGTCTCTAGTGGTATGCTGTTTCTAGTGGCTGTCTCTAGTGGTATGCTGCCTCTAGTGGTATGCTGTCTCTAGTGGCTGTTTCTAGTGGCTGTCTCGTGGCATACTGTCTCTAGTGGCATGCTGTCTCTAGTGGATGTCCCTATTGGCATGCTGTCTCTAGTGGCTGTTTCTAGTGGCTGTCTCTAGTGGTATGCTGTCTCTAGTGGCATGCTGTCTCTCGTGGCATGCTGTCTCTCGTGGCATGCTGTCTCTAGTGGCTGTCTCTAGTGGAATGCTGTCTCTAGTGGCCATCTCCAGTGGCATGCTGTCTATAGTGGCATGCTGTCTCTAGTGGCATGCTGTCTCTAGTGGCAGACGGTCTCTAGTGGCCGGCTGTCTTTAGTGGTATGCTGTCTCTAGTGGTATGCTGTCTCTAGTGGCCGTCTCTAGTGGCATGCTGTCTCTAGTGGCTGTCTCTAGTGGCATGCTGTCTCTAGTGGTATGCTGTCTCTAGTGGCCATCTCTAGTGGCATGCTGTCTCTAGTGGCATGCTGTCTCTAGTGGCATGCTGTCTCTAGTGGCTGTCTCTAGTGGCATGCGGTCTCTAGTGGTATGCTGTCTCTAGTGGCTTGCTGTCTCTAGTGGTATGCTGTCTCTAGTGGCTATCTCTAGTGGTATGCTGTCTCTAGTGGTATGCTGCCTCTAGTGGTATGCTGTCTCTAGTGGCATGCTGTCTCTAGTGGCATGCTGTCTCTAGTGGCCGGCTGTCTCTAGTGGCCGGCTGTCTCTAGTGGCCATCTCTAGTGGCATGCTGTCTCTAGTGGCTGTCTCTAGTGGCATGCTGTCTCTAGTGGCTGTCTCTAGTGGCATGCTGTCTCTAGTGGCAGATGGTCTCTAGTGGCCGGCTGTCTCTAGTGGTATGCTGTCTCTAGTGGCATGCTGTCTCTAGTGGCCATCTCCAGTGGCATGCTGTCTCTAGTGGCATGCTGTCTCTAGTGGCATGCTGTCTCTAGTGGCAGACGGTCTCTAGCGGTCTGCTGTCTCTAGTGGTATGCTGTCTCTAGTGGTATGCTGTCTCTAGTGGCTGTCTCTAGTGGTATGCTGTCTCTAGTGGTATGCTGTCTCTAGTGGCTGTCTCTAATGCCCGTCTCTAGTGGCCTGCTGTCTATAGTGGCTGTCTCTAGTGGCATGCTGTCTCTAGTGGCATGCTGTCTCTAGTGGCTGTCTCTAGTGGCCGGCTGTCTCTAGTGGCTGTCTCTAGTGGCTGTCTCTAGTGGTATGCTGTCTCTAGTGGTATGCTGTCTCTAGTGGCTATCTCTAGTGGTATGCTGTCTCTAGTGGTATGCTGCCTCTAGTGGTATGCTGTCTCTAGTGGTATGCTGCCTCTAGTGGCATGCTGTCTCTAGTGGCATGCTGTCTCTAGTGGCCGGCTGTCTCTAGTGGCCGGCTGTCTCTAGTGGCTGTCTCTAGCGGTATGCTGTCTCTAGTGGTATGCTGTCTCTAGTGGTATGCTGTTTCTAGTGGCTGTCTCTAGTGGTATGCTGCCTCTAGTGGTATGCTGTCTCTAGTGGTATGCTGTCTCTAGTGGCCGGCTGTCTCTAGTGTCTGTCTCTAGCGGTATGCTGTCTCTAGTGGTATGCTGTCTCTAGTGGTATGCTGTTTCTAGTGGCTGTCTCTAGTGGTATGCTGCCTCTAGTGGTATGCTGTCTCTAGTGGTATGCTGTCTCTAGTGGCTGTTTCTAGTGGCTGTCTCTAGTGGCATGCTGTCTCTAGTGGCATGCTGTCTCTAGTGGATGTCCCTATTGGCATGCTGTCTCTAGTGGCTGTTTCTAGTGGCTGTCTCTAGTGGCATGCTGTCTCTAGTGGCATGCTGTCTCTAGTGGCATGCTGTCTCTAGTGGCTGTCTCTAGTGGCATGCTGTCTCTAGTGGCCGGCTGTCTCTAGTGGCATGCTGTCTCTAGTGGCAGGCGGTCTCTAGTGGCATGCTGTCTCTAGTGGCCGACTGTCTCTAGTGGCATGCTGTCTCTAGTGGCATGCTGTCTCTAGTGGATGTCCCTATTGGCATGCTGTCTCTAGTGGCTGTCTCTAGTGGCATGCTGTCTCTAGTGGCATGCTGTCTCTAGTGGCATGCTGTCTCTAGTGGCATGCTGTCTCTAGTGGCTGTCTCTAGTGGCATGCTGTCTCTAGTGGCTGTCTCTAGTGGCATGCTGTCTCTAGTGGCCGGCTGTCTCTAGTGGCATGCTGTCTCTAGTGGCAGGCGGTCTCTAGTGGCATGCTGTCTCTAGTGGCCGACTGTCTCTAGTGGCATGCTGTCTCTAGTGGCCGGCTGTCTCTAGTGGCCGGCTGTCTCTAGTGTCTGTCTCTAGCGGTATGCTGTCTCTAGTGGTATGCTGTCTCTAGTGGTATGCTGTTTCTAGTGGCTGTCTCTAGTGGTATGCTGCCTCTAGTGGTATGCTGTCTCTAGTGGTATGCTGTCTCTAGTGGCTGTTTCTAGTGGCTGTCTCTAGTGGCATGCTGTCTCTAGTGGCATGCTGTCTCTAGTGGATGTCCCTATTGGCATGCTGTCTCTAGTGGCTGTTTCTAGTGGCTGTCTCTAGTGGCATGCTGTCTCTAGTGGCATGCTGTCTCTAGTGGCATGCTGTCTCTAGTGGCTGTCTCTAGTGGCATGCTGTCTCTAGTGGCCGGCTGTCTCTAGTGGCATGCTGTCTCTAGTGGCAGGCGGTCTCTAGTGGCATGCTGTCTCTAGTGGCCGACTGTCTCTAGTGGCATGCTGTCTCTAGTGGCATGGTATCTCTAGTGGCCGGCTGTCTATAGTGGCCGGCTGTCTCTAGTGGCAAGCGGTCTCTAGTGGCCGGCTGTCTCTAGTGGCAAACGGTCTCTAGTGGCTGGCTGTCTCTAGTGGCATGCTGTCTCTAGTGGCCATCTCTAGTGGCATGCTGTCTCTAGTGGCTGGCTATCTCTAGTGGCATGCTGTCTCTAGTGGCAAACGGTCTCTAGTGGAATGCTGTCTCTACTGGCATGGTATCTCTAGTGGCCGGCTGTCTATAGTGGCTGGCTGTCTCTAGTGGCATGCTGTCTCTAGTGGCCATCTTTAGTGGCATGCTGTCTCTAGTGGCATGCTGTCTCTAGTGGCCATCTCTAGTGGCATGCTGTCTCTAGTGGCCGGCTGTCTCTAGTGGCATGCTGTCTCTAGTGGCAAACGGTCTCTAGTGGCAGGCTGTCTCTAGTGGCAGGCTGTCTCTAGTGGCAGGCTGTCTCTAGTGGCAGGTTGTCTCTAGTGGCCGGCTATCTCTAGTGGCTGGCTGTCTCTTGTGGCATGCTGTCTCTAGTGGCAGGCTGTCTCTAGTGGCAGGCTGTCTCTAGTGGCAGGCTGTCTCTAGTGGCCATCTCTAGTGGCATGCTGTCTCTAGTGGCAAACGGTCTCTAGTGGCATGCTGTCTCTACTGGCATGGTATCTCTAGTGGCCGGCTGTCTATAGTGGCCGGCTGTCTCTAGTGGCAAACGGTCTCTAGTGGCTGGCTGTCTCTAGTGGCATGCTGTCTCTAGTGGCCATCTCTAGTGGCATGCTGTCTCTAGTGGCCGGCTATCTCTAGTGGCATGCTGTCTCTAGTGGCCATCTCTAGTGGCATGCTGTCTATAGTGGCCGGCTGTCTCTAGTGGCAAACGGTCTCTAGTGGCAGGCTGTCTCTAGTGGCAGGCTGTCTCTAGTGGCAGGCTGTCTCTAGTGGCAGGCTGTCTCTAGTGGCAGGCTGTCTCTAGTGGCAGGCTGTCTCTAGTGGCAGGCTGTCTCTAGTGGCAGGCTGTCTCTAGTGGCTGGCTGTCTCTAGTGGCTGGCCGTCTCTAGGTACATACCACAGTCAGTCATAGGTACTTTGATGTTGTGTTGTCGTTGTGTTGTCATTGTATTGTCGTTGTGTTGTTGTTGTGTTGTCGTTGTGTACCTGGAACAGAGATGTCGTCCCAGTAAGGAGCGTCAAACTCAAACTCCCCAGCTATGATACGACAGAAGATGATTCGGTTGTGAAGGTCTGTGTTCTCTTCTTCTGTCTCGTCGTAGAACGGAGGATTCCCCGACAGACTAAAAAAAAGAGACTCTTTCATCCAAAGAGACTTACAGAGAGAAAGCTTGTAGTTTAATGTCCGCAGAACCAGATCTCAACCCCTAGAGGTCATCGACGTTTGCCGATTTAGTAATACAGCAATACATTTTATTGTATTCAAACCAGCTGCCGCGACAGATGTTATTGATGAGATATTTAGATATGTAGGAACTGCTGGCAAGGCATGAATTAACAGTATGTACGCTAACAGTATGTACATGCTATAACCCCTCTATGAACACTAACAGTATGTACATGCTATAACCCCTCTATGAACACTAACAGTATGTACATGCTATAACCCCTCTATGAACACTAACAGTATGTACATGCTATAACCCCTCTATGAACACTCTCAGTATGTACATACTATAACTCCTAAATGAACACTCACAGTGTGAAGACTACATGTTATAACTCCTCTATGAACACTCACAGTATGTACATGATGACCCCTACTGCCCAACAGTCCACTGGTCGACCATACCGATGTCTGGCCACAACCTCAGGAGCTGAGAGAGAGAGAGAGAGAGAGAGAGAGAGAGAGAGAGAGACAGAGAGACAGAGAGACAGAGAGATAGAGAGAGAGAGAAAGTTAAGGGGTGATCGAGAGGGCAGGGGGAACGGAGAGAGAGGGCAGGGGGAACGGAGAGGCGACAACAAACTGGCTTCATTAATCATCAGATTAATCAGTCTGTATCTTCCTTCAGCATTCTCCTCTTTCAATCCCTTCATCTCTCATTCTCTCCCTCTTCTCATTACCTCTCTGTCTCCTCTCCCTGTCCCCTCTCCTCTCTTTCTCCATCCCCTCATCTCTCATTGCTCTGCCGTGCCTCACCCTCTCCTCCGTCTTTCCTATCTTTTATTTCACCAATACCTTAATGCAGTTAATTTATTTCCCTCCCTCCCTCCCTCCCTCCCTCCCTCCCTCCCTCCCTCCCTCCCTCCCTCCCTCCCTCCCTCCCTCCCTCCCTCCCTCCCTCCCTCCCTCCTTATTTATCTATTTCATTTTGATGTAATTACTCTCTGGTGTGAATGACTGAGCTGCCCTTTACTGTAAATAAAGGACTGGAGGAGGAGATGGAGGAGGAAGAGAGAGATGAGGAGGAGAGGAGGAATAGAGCAGAGAGAGGGGAGAGCAGAGAGGTGGAGAGCAGAGAGGGGTGGAGAGCAGAGAGGTGGAGAGCAGAGAGGGGGAGAGCAGAGAGGGGAGGAGAGCAGAGAGGGGGAGAGCAGAGAGGGGTGGAGAGCAGAGAGGAGTGGAGAGCAGAGGAGTGGAGAGCAGAGAGGTGGAGAGCAGAGAGGGGGAGAGCAGAGAGGGGAGAGCAGAGAGGGGTGGAGAGCAGAGAGGGGGAGAGCAGAGAGGGGTGGAGAGCAGAGAGGGGAGGAGAGCAGAGAGGTGGAGAGCAGAGAGGGGGGAGAGCAGAGAGGTGGAGAGCAGAGAGGGGTGGAGAGCAGAGACGGGAGGAGAGCAGAGAGGTGGAGAGCAGAGAGGGGAGAGGAGAGAGGGGGAGAGCAGAGAGCAGAGAGGGGAGAGCAGAGAGGGGGAGAGCAGAGAGGAGTGGAGAGCAGAGAGGTGGAGAGCAGAGAGGTGGAGAGCAGAGAGGGGGAGAGCAGAGAGGGGTGGAGAGCAGAGAGGGGGAGAGCAGAGAGGTGGAGAGCAGAGAGGGGGAGAGCAGAGAGGTGGAGAGCAGAGAGGGGTGGAGAGCAGAGAGGGGAGGAGAGCAGAGAGGGGGAGAGGAGAGAGGGGGGAGAGCAGAGAGCAGAGAGGGGGAGAGCAGAGAGGTGGAGAGCGGAGAGAGGTGGCGAGCAGAGAGGGGGAGAGGAGAGAGGGGGAGAGCAGAGAGCAGAGAGGGGGAGAGCAGAGAGGGGGAGAGCAGAGAGGGGGAGAGCAGAGAGCAGAGAGGTGGAGAGCAGGGAGGTGGAGAGCAGAGAGGGGGAGAGCAGAGAGGTGGAGAGCAGAGAGCGGAGAAGGGGAGAGCAGAGAGGGGGAGAGCAGAGAGGTGGAGAGCAGAGAGGTGGAGAGCAGAGAGGGGGAGAGCAGAGAGGGGGAGAGCAGAGAGGTGGAGAGCAGAGAGGGGGAGAGCAGAGAGCAGAGAAGGGGAGAGCGGAGAGGGGGAGAGCAGAGAGGGGTGGAGAGCAGAGAGAGGTGGAGAGCAGAGAGAGGGGAGAGCAGAGAGAGGGGGAGTGCAGAGAGGGGGAGAGAGCAGAGAGAGGGGGAGAGCAGAGAGGTGGAGAGCAGAGAGAGGTGGAGAGCAGAGAGAGGGGGAGAGCAGAGAGGGGGAGAGCAGAGAGAGGGAGAGAGCAGAGAGAGGGGGAGAGCAGAGAGAGGTGGAGAGCAGAGAGAGGGGGAGAGCAGAGAGAGGGAGAGAGCAGAGAGAGGGGGAGAGCAGAGAGGTGGAGAGCAGAGAGAGGTGGAGAGCAGAGAGAGGTGGAGAGCAGAGAGAGGGGGAGAGCAGAGAGAGGGAGAGAGCAGAGAGAGGGGGAGAGCAGAGAGGTGGAGAGCAGAGAGAGGTGGAGAGCAGAGAGAGGTGGAGAGCAGAGAGAGGGGGAGAGCAGAGAGGTGGAGAGCAGAGAGGGGGAGAGCAGAGAGGGGGAGAGCAGAGAGGGGTGGAGAGCAGAGAGAGGTGGAGTGCAGAGAGGGGAGAGCAGAGAGAGGGGTGGAGAGCATAGAGCAGAGAAGGGGAGAGCGGAGAGGGGGAGAGCAGAGAGGGGTGGAGAGCAGAGAGAGGTGGAGAGCAGAGAGAGGGAGAGAGCAGAGAGGGGGAGAGCAGAGAGGGGGAGAGCAGAGAGCAGAGAAGGGGAGAGCGGAGAGGGGGAGAGCAGAGAGGGGTGGAGAGCAGAGAGGGGGAGAGCAGAGAGGGGAGAGCAGAGAGGGGGAGAGCAGAGAGGGGGAGAGCAGAGAGCAGAGAAGGGGAGAGCGGAGAGGGGGAGAGCAGAGAGGGGTGGAGAGCAGAGAGAGGGAGAGAGCAGAGAGGGGAGAGCAGAGAGGGGGAGAGAGCAGAGAGGGGGAGAGCAGAGAGGGGGAGAGCAGAGAGGGGGAGAGCAGAGAGGGGGAGAGAGCAGAGAGGGGGAGAGCAGAGAGGGGGAGAGCAGAGAGGGGGAGAGCAGAGAGGGGAGAGCAGAGAGGTGGAGAGCAGAGAGGGGGAGAGCAGAGAGGGGGAGAGCAGAGAGGGGGAGAGAGCAGAGAGGGGGAGAGCAGAGAGGGGGAGAGCAGAGAGGTAGAGAGCAGAGAGGGGGAGAGCAGAGAGAGGGGGAGAGCAGAGAGGGGGAGAGCAGAGAGAGGTGGAGAGCAGAGAGGTGGAGAGCAGAGAGGTACTCTACCCAGGTACTCCGGTGTTCCACAGGGTTCTGTGATGGAACCGTTCTCAAACTTGGACAGGTAGAAATCTCGCAGAACCACTTTGTTGTGATTATTCTCTGTGTAGTACATCAGGTTCTCCAACTGTAGAACCACAAAACACACCACACACACTCAGAAACCTGAAATACACACTCAGAAACCTGAAACACACACACACACACACTCACTCATAAACCTGAAGCACACTCATTCATAAACATGAAGCACACACACACACACACACTCAGAAACCTGAAGCACACACACACACTCAGAAACCTGAAGCACACACACACACACACACACACACACACACACACACACACACACACACACACACACACACACACACACACACACACACACACACACACACTTACCTTGAGGTTCCTGTGTACGATGTTGAGTGAGTGTAGATAGGATACAGCCTCTAGAACCTGTTTGATCACGTTGGAAGCATCTCTCTCTGTGTAATTCCCCTGGTCCAGAATCCAGTCAAACACATCACCACCTGTAGCCCTGCAACACACACACACACGCACACACACACGCACACACACACACACACACACATACACACACACACACACACACACGGTTATTAAAGTCAATAAGGCCTGTGAGTCCAACGAATCGTCTCTCTTACCCCTGGTCTCTCTCATTGTTACCCCTGGTCTCTCTCATCATTACCCCTGGTCCAACGGCTTCCTGGTCTCTCTCATCATTACCCCTGGTCTCTCTCATCATTACCCCTGGTCTCTCTCATCATTAACCCTGGTCTCTCTCATCATTACCCCTGGTCTCTCTCATCATTACCCCTGGTCTCTCTCATCATTACCCCTGGTCCAACGACTCCCTGGTCTCTCTCTCATTCCCCTGGTCCAACGACTCCCTGGTCTCTCTCTCATTACCCCTGGTCTCTCTCATCATTACCCCTGGTCTCTCTCAATATTACCCCTGGAAGAACAGCTCCCTGGTCTCTCTCATCATTACCCCTGGTCTCTAACATCATTAATCCTGGTCTGTCTCATCATTACCCCTGGTATCTAACATCATTACCCTGGTCTCTCTCATCATTGCCCTTGGAACAACAGCTCCCTGGTCTCTCTCATCATTACCCATGGAACAACGGCTCCCTGGTTTCTCGCATCATTACCCCTGGAACAATGGCTCCCTGGTCTCTCTCATCATTACCCCTGGTCTCTGTCATCATTACCCCTGGAACAACGGCTCCCTGGTCTCTCTCATCATTACCCCTGGTTTCTCTCATCATTACCCCTGGAACAACGGCTCCCTGGTGTCTCTCATCATTACCCCTGGTCTGTCTCATCATTAACCCTGGTCCAACGGCTCCCTGGTCTCTCTCATCATTACCCATGTTCTCTCTCATCATTACCCCTGGTCTCTCTCTCATTACCCCCGGTCTCTCTCATCATTACCCCTGGTCTCTCTCATCATTACCTCTGGTCTCTCTCTCATCATTACCCCTGGTCTCTCTCTCATCATTAACCCTGGTCCAAAGGCTCCCTGGTCTCTCTCGTCATTACCCCTGGTCTCTCTCTCATCATTACCCATGGTCTCTCTCATCATAACCCCTGGTCTCTCTCTCATTACCCCTGGTCTCTCTCATCATTACCCCTGGTGCAACGGCTCCCTGGTCTCTCTCATCATTACCCCTGGTCTCTCTCATCATTAACCCTGGTCTCTCTCATCATTACCCCTGGTCTCTCTCATCATTACCCCTGGTCCAACGGCTCCCTGGTCTCTCTCATCATTACCCCTGGTCTCTCTCATCATTACCCCTGGTCCAACTACTCCCTGGTCTCTCTCTCATTACCCTGGTCCAACGACTCCCTGGTCTCTCTCTCATTACCCCTGGTCTCTCTCAATATTACCCCTGGAACAACGGCTCCCTGGTCTCTCTCATCATTACCCCTGGTCTCTAACATCATTAATCCTGGTCTGTCTCATCATTACCCCTGGTATCTAACATCATTACCCTGGTCTCTCTCATCATTGCCCTTGGAACAACGGCTCCCTGGTCTCTCTCATCATTACCCATGGAACAAAGGCTCCCTGGTTTCTCGCATCATTACCCCTGGAACAATGGCTCCCTGGTCTCTCTCATCATAACCCCTGGTCTCTCTCTCATTACCCCTGGTCTCTCTCATCATTACCCCTGGTGCAACGGCTCCCTGGTCTCTCTCATCATTACCCATGATCTCTCTCATCATTACCCCTGGTCCAACGGCTCCCTGGTCTCTCTCATCATTACCCCTGGTCTGTCTCTCATCATTACCCCTGGTCTCTCTCATCATTACCCCTGGTTTCTCCCATCAATCCCCCTTGTCCAACGACTCCCTGGTCTCTCTCTCTCTCATTACCCCTGGTCCACCGACTCCCTGGTCTCTCTCATCATTACCCCTGGTTTCTCCCATCAATCCCCTTGTCCAACGACTCCCTGGTCTCTCTCTCTCTCATTACCCCTGGTCCACCGACTCCCTGGTCTCTCTCATCATTACCCCTGGTCTCTCCCATCATTACCCCTGGTCTCTCATCATTACCCCTGGTCTCTCTCATCATTACCCCTGGTCCAACGGCTCCCTGGTCTCTCTCATCATTACCCCTGGTCTCTCTCATCATTACCCCTGGTCTCTCCCATCATTACCCCTGGTCTCTCTCATCATTACCCCTGGTCTCTCTCATCATTAGCCCTGGTACAACGGCTCCCTGGTCTCTCTCATCCTTACCCCTGGTCCAACGGCTCCCTGGTCTCTCTTATCATTACCCCTGGTCTCTGTCATCATTACCCCTGGTCCAACGGCTCCCTAGTCTCTCATCATTACCCCTGGTCTCTCTCTCATCATTAATCCTGGTCTCTCTCTCATCATTACCCCTTGTCTCTCTCATCATTACCCCTGGTCCAACGGCTCCCTGGTCTCTCTGATCATTACCCCTGGTCTCTCTAATCATTACCCCTGGTCTCTCTCATCATTACCCCTGGTCCAACGACTCCCTGGTCTCTCTCGTCATTACGCCTGGTCTCTCTCTCATCATTACCCCTGGTCTCTCTCTCATCATTATCCCAGGTCTCTCTCATCATTACCCCTGGTCTCTCTCATCATTACCCCTGGTCTCTCTCATCATTACCCCTGGTCTCTCTCTCATCATTACCCCTGGTCTCTCTCTCATCATTACCCCTGGTCTCTCTCATCATTACCCCTGGTCTCTCTCATCATTACCCCTGGTCCAACAACTCCCTGGTCTCTCTCTCATCATTACCCCTAGTCTCTCTCATCATTATCCCTGGTCTCTCTCATCATTACCCCTGGTCTCTCTCATCATTACCCCTGGTCTCTCTCATCATTACCCCTGGTCTCTCTCTCATCATTACCCCTGGTCTCTCTCTCATCATTACCCCTAGTCTCTCTCTCATCATTATCCCTGGTCTCTCTCATCATTACCCCTGGTCTCTCTCATCATTACCCCTGGTCTCTCTCTCATCATTACCCCTGGTCTCTCTCTCATCATTACCCCTGGTCTCTCTCGCATCATTACCCCTGGTCTCTCTCATCATTACCCCTGGTCTCTCTCATCATTACCCCTGGTCTCTCTCATCATTACCCCTGGTCTCTCTCTCATCATTAGCCCTGGTCTCTCTCTCATCATTATCCCTGGTCTCTCTCTCATCATTATCCCTGGTCTCTCTCATCATTACCCCTGGTCTCTCTCATCATTACCCCTGGTCTCTCTCTCATCATTACCCCTGGTCTCTCTCTCATCATTACCCCTGGTCTCTCTCATCATTATCCCTGGTCTCTTTCTCATCCTTACCCCTGGTCCAACGGCTCCCTGGTCTCTCTTATCATTACCCCTGGTCTCTGTCATCATTACCCCTGGTCCAACGGCTCCCTAGTCTCTCATCATTACCCCTGGTCTCTCTCTCATCATTAATCCTGGTCTCTCTCTCATCATTACCCCTTGTCTCTCTCATCATTACCCCTGGTCCAACGGCTCCCTGGTCTCTCTGATCATTACCCCTGGTCTCTCTAATCATTACCCCTGGTCTCTCTCATCATTACCCCTGGTCCAACGACTCCCTGGTCTCTCTCGTCATTACGCCTGGTCTCTCTCTCATCATTACCCCTGGTCTCTCTCTCATCATTATCCCAGGTCTCTCTCATCATTACCCCTGGTCTCTCTCATCATTACCCCTGGTCTCTCTCATCATTACCCCTGGTCTCTCTCTCATCATTACCCCTGGTCTCTCTCTCATCATTACCCCTGGTCTCTCTCATCATTACCCCTGGTCTCTCTCATCATTACCCCTGGTCCAACAACTCCCTGGTCTCTCTCTCATCATTACCCCTAGTCTCTCTCTCATCATTATCCCTGGTCTCTCTCATCATTACCCCTGGTCTCTCTCATCATTACCCCTGGTCTCTCTCATCATTACCCCTGGTCTCTCTCTCATCATTACCCCTGGTCTCTCTCTCATCATTACCCCTAGTCTCTCTCTCATCATTATCCCTGGTCTCTCTCATCATTACCCCTGGTCTCTCTCATCATTACCCCTGGTCTCTCTCTCATCATTACCCCTGGTCTCTCTCTCATCATTACCCCTGGTCTCTCTCGCATCATTACCCCTGGTCTCTCTCATCATTACCCCTGGTCTCTCTCATCATTACCCCTGGTCTCTCTCATCATTACCCCTGGTCTCTCTCTCATCATTAGCCCTGGTCTCTCTCTCATCATTATCCCTGGTCTCTCTCTCATCATTATCCCTGGTCTCTCTCATCATTACCCCTGGTCTCTCTCATCATTACCCCTGGTCTCTCTCTCATCATTACCCCTGGTCTCTCTCTCATCATTACCCCTGGTCTCTCTCATCATTATCCCTGGTCTCTTTCTCATCATTACCCCTGGTCTCTCTCATCATTACCCCTGGTCTCTCTCATCATTACTCCCTGGTCTCTCTCATCATTATCCCTGGTCTCTCTCATCATTACCCCTGGTCTCTCTCATCATTGCCCCTGGTCCAACGACTCCCTGGTCTCTCTCACCATTACCCCTGGTCTCTCTCATCATTACCCCTGGTCTCTCTCATCATTACCCCTGGTCTCTCTCATCATTACCCCTGGTCTCTCTCTCATCATTACCCCTGGTCTCTCTCATCATTACCCCTGGTCTCTCTCATCATTACCCCTGGTCTCTCTCATCATTACCCCGGGTCTCTCTCATCATTACCCCTGGTCTCTCTCATCATTACCCCTGGTCTCTCTCTCATCATTACCCCTGGTCTCTCTCATCATTACCCCTGGTCTCTCTCTCATCATTACCCCTGGTCTCTCTCTCATCATTACCCCTGGTCTCTCTCATCATTACCCCTGGTCTCTCTCTCATCATTACCCCTGGTCTCTCTCATCATTACCCCTGGTCTCTCTCTCATCATTACCCCTGGTCTCTCTCTCATCATTACCCCTGGTCTCTCTCTCATCATTACCCCTGGTCTCTCTCATCATTACCCCTGGTCTCTCTCATCATTACCCCTGGTCTCTCTCATCATTACCCCTGGTCTCTCTCTCATCATTACCCCTGGTCTCTCTCATCATTACCCCTGGTCTCTCTCTCATCATTACCCCTGGTCTCTCTCTCATCATTACCCTGGTCTCTCTCTCATCATTACCCCTGGTCTCTCTCTCATCATTACCCCTGGTCTCTCTCATCATTACCCCTGGTCTCTCTCATCATTACCCCTGGTCTCTCTCATCATTACCCCTGGTCTCTCTCATCATTACCCCTGGTCTCTCTCATCATTACCCCTGGTCTCTCTCATCATTACCCCCGGTCTCTCTCATCATTACCCCTGGTCTCTCTCATCATTACTGTCCTGTTTTATATATCCCATAACAATCTGTTTCAAACAAATTATTAAAGCAATCACAGCTATCCAATAAGAGCCCTTTGAGCCAGGAGCTAACCCAATGAGCTGTTAGACGCTATCATTTCTGTAAACTACCTGATTAAAAAAGTGTAGGTGTATGTGTGTATGTGTGTGTGTGTGCCTGTATGTGTGTGTGGACAAGTCATGCCGTATGATTTTTAATAATCATTGTTACTCTGCCTCATCAATTTTGATGTTATTTCCAGCCAGCCTTGTTGCTGTATCTCTAGTGAATAGAGAAAGTGTATGTGTCCGTCACTAGTGAATAGAGACAGGGACAGAGAGGGACAGAGAGAGGGACAAAGAGAGAGGGACAGAAGTAATGGACAAAGAGAGAGGGACAAAGAGAGAGGGACAGAGAGAGAGGGACAAAGAGAGAGGGACAAAGAGAGAGGGACAAAGAGAGAGGGACAAAGAGAGAGGGACAGAGAGAGAGGGACAAAGAGAGAGGGACAGAGAGAGAGGGACAAAGAGAGAGAGACAGAGGGACAGAGAGAGAGGGACAAAGAGAGAGGGACAGAGAGAGAGAGGGACAGAGAGAGAGGGACAAAGAGAGAGAGAGGGACAGACAGTGGGACAGAGAGAGAGGGACAAAGAGAGAGAGACAGAGAGAGAGGGACAAAGAGAGAGGGACAAACAGAGAGAGACAGAGACAGAGGGACAGAGAGAGAGAGGGTCAGAGAGAGAGGGACAAAGAGAGAGAGAGGGACAGACAGTGGGACAGAGAGAGAGGTACAGAGAGAGAGGGACAAAGAGAGAGAGACAGAGACAGATGGACAGAGAGAGAGGGACAAAGAGAGAGGGACAGAGAGAGAGGGACAGAGAGAGAGAGGGACAGAGAGAGAGGGACAGAGAGAGACAGGAGATTGTTGGGGGCATCTAAAGAAGTGAAGCTACAGTTTTATTGATTTGAACTTCAGTCAAAACTCTCAAGGTGATGAAAAGAAATAGGATGAAAACAGAACAGACCAGGGCCTGGTTTCCCTCAAGCCTCTTAAGGCCTGGTTTAAGGAGCAGGCCTCCCTCTACTATTAGTCCTGTATCCTGTATTAGCTGGCCGTATAGCTACCTGTAGCCCCCCCCCTCTACTATTAGTCCTGTATCCTGTATTAGCTGGCCGTATAGCTACCCCCCTCTACTATTAGTCCTATATCCTGTATTAGTTCTGTATCCTGTATTAGCTGGCCGTAGCTAGCCCCCTACTATTAGTCCTGTATCCTGTATTAGCTGGCCGTATAGCTACCCCCCCCTCTACTATTAGTCCTGTATCCTGTATTAGCTGGCCGTATAGCTACCCCCCTCTACTATTAGTCCTGTATCCTGTATTAGCTGGCCGTATAGCTACCCCCCCCTCTACTATTAGTCCTGTATCCTGTATTAGCTGGCCGTATAGCTACCCCCCTACTATTAGTCCTGTATCCTGTATTAGCTGGCCGTATAGCTACCCCCCTCTACTATTAGTCCTGTATCCTGTATTAGCTGGCCGTATAGCTACCCCCCTCTACTATTAGTCCTGTATCCTGTATTAGCTGGCCGTATAGCTACCCCCCCCTCTACTATTAGTCCTGTATCCTGTATTAGCTGGCCGTTATAGCTACCCCCCTCTACTATTAGTCCTGTATCCTGTATTAGCTGGCCGTATAGCTACCTGTAGCCCCCCTCTACTATTAGTCCTATATCCTGTATTAGCTGGCCGTATAGCTACCTGTAGCCCCCTGTATTAGCTGGCCGTCTACTATTAGTCCTGTATCCTGTATTAGCTGGCCGTATAGCTACCCCCCTCTCTACTAGTAGTCCTGTATCCTGTATTAGCTGGCCGTATAGCTACCTGTAGCCCCCCTCTCTACTATTAGTTCTGTATCCTGTATTAGCTGGCCGTATAGCTACCTGTAGCCCCCCCCCCTCTACTATTAGTCCTGTATCCTGTATTAGCTGGCCGTATAGCTACCCCCCTCTACTATTAGTCCTGTATCCTGTATTAGCTGGCCGTATAGCTACCCCCCCTACCTACTATTAGTCCTGTATCCTGTATTAGCTGGCCATATAGCTACCCCCCTCTACTATTAGTCCTGTATCCTGTATTAGCTGGCCATATAGCTACCCCCCCTACTATTAGTCCTGTATCCTGTATTAGCTGGCCGTATAGCTACCCCCCGTCTACTATTAGTCCTGTATCCTGTATTAGCTGGCCGTATAGCTACCCCCCCCTCTACTATTAGTCCTGTATCCTGTATTAGCTGGCCGTATAGGTACCCCCCTCTACTATTAGTCCTGTATCCTGTATTAGCTGGCCGTATAGCTACCTGTAGCCCCCTCTACTATTAGTTCTGTATCCTGTATTAGCTGGCCGTATAGCTACCCCCTCTACTATTAGTTCTGTATCCTGTATTAGCTGGCCGTATAGCTACCCCCCTCTACTATTAGTTCTGTATCCTGTATTAGCTGGCCGTATAGCTACCTGTCCTGTAGCCCCCCCTACTATTAGTCCTGTATCCTGTATTAGCTGGCCGTATAGCTACCTGTAGCCCCCCGTCTACTATTAGTCCTGTATCCTGTATTAGCTGGCCGTATAGCTACCCCCCCCCCTCTACTATTAGTCCTGTATCCTGTATTAGCTGGCCGTATAGCTACCCCCCTCTACTATTAGTCCTGTATCCTGTATTAGCTGGCCGTATAGCTACCCCCTCTACTATTAGTCCTGTATCCTGTATTAGCTGGCCGTATAGCTACCCCCCCTGTACTCACAGCTCCTGGATGATGAAGTACTCCTTCCGCGTCTCGAAAGTGTCGATCATTTGGAGAATGTTTGGATGGTTGACCCTGGAACAGCCAGAGGAGGAGACACATTTTTACATTAACCAAGTGTTACACTGAGTCCCATAAGGCACCCTATTCCTTATTTAGTGCCTATGGGTCCTGCTCAGAAGTAGTGCACTATATACAGGGAAAAGGGTGGCATTGGGGACAAACAACCAGTGGAGGACAGATTCAGACACAGAAACCAGCGAAGGAGAGATTCAGACACAGAAACCAGCGAAGGAGAGATTCAGACACAGAAACCAGCGAAGGAGAGATTCAGACACATAAACCAGCGAAGGAGAGATTCAGACACATAAACAGAAACCAGCAAAGGAGAGATTCAGACACAGAAACCAGCGAAGGAGAGATTCAGACACATAAACCAGCGAAGGAGAGATTCAGACACATAAACAGAAACCAGCAAAGGAGAGATTCAGACACAGAAACCAGCGAAGGAGAGATTCAGACACATAAACAGAAACCAGCGAAGGAGAGATTCAGACACAGAAACCAGCGAAGGAGAGATTCAGACACAGAAACCAGCGAAGGAGAGATTCAGACACAGAAACCAGCGAAGGAGAGATTCAGACTCAGAAACCAGCAGAGGAGAGATTCAGACTCAGAAACAGAAACCAGCGAAGGAGAGATTCAGACACAGAAACAGAAACCAGTGAAGGAGAGATTCAGACACAGAAACCAGCGAAGGAGAGATTCAGACACATAAACAGAAACCAACGAAGGAGAGATTCAGACACAAACAGAAACCAGCGAAGGAGAGATTCAGACACAGAAACAGAAACCAGCGAAGGAGAGATTCAGACACATAAACAGAAACCAGCGAAGGACAGATTCAGACACATAAACAGAAACCAGCGAAGGACAGATTCAGACACATAAACAGAAACCAGCGAAGGACAGATTCAGACACATAAACAGAAACCAGCGAAGGAGAGATTCAGACACAGAAACCAGCGAAGGAGAGATTCAGACACATAAACAGAAACCAGCGAAGGAGAGATTCAGACACAGAAACCAGCGAAGGAGAGATTCAGACACAGAAACCAGCGAAGGAGAGATTCAGACACAGAAACCAGCGAAGGAGAGATTCAGACACAGAAACAGAAACCAGCGAAGGAGAGATTCAGACACAGAATCCAGCGAAGGAGAGTTTTGGACACATAAACAGAAACCAGCGAAGGACAGATTCAGACACAGAATCCAGCGAAGGAGAGTTTTGGACACATAAACAGAAACCAGCGAAGGAGAGATTCAGACACATAAACAGAAACCAGCGAAGGAGAGATTCAGACACAGAAACCAGCGAAGGAGAGATTCAGACACATAAACAGAAACCAGCGAAGGAGAGATTCAGACACAGAAACCAGCGAAGGAGAGATTCAGACACAGAAACCAGCGAAGGAGAGATTCAGACACAGAAACCAGCGAAGGAGAGATTCAGACACAGAAACAGAAACCAGCGAAGGAGAGATTCAGACACAGAAACCAGCGAAGGAGAGATTCAGACACATAAACAGAAACCAGCGAAGGAGAGATTCAGACACAGAAACCAGCGAAGGAGAGATTCAGACACAGAAACCAGCGAAGGAGAGATTCAGACACAGAAACCAGCGAAGGAGAGATTCAGACACAGAAACAGAAACCAGCGAAGGAGAGATTCAGACACAGAATCCAGCGAAGGAGAGTTTTGGACACATAAACAGAAACCAGCGAAGGACAGATTCAGACACAGAATCCAGCGAAGGAGAGTTTTGGACACATAAACAGAAACCAGCGAAGGAGAGATTCAGACACAGAAACCAGCGAAGGAGAGATTCAGACACAGAAACCAGCGAAGGAGTGATTCAGACACAGAAACCAGCGAAGGAGAGATTCAGACACAGAAGCTAGCGAAGGAGAGATTCAGACTCAGAAACCAGCGAAGGAGAGATTCAGACACAGAAACCAGCGAAGGAGAGATTCAGACTCAGAAACAGGAAGCAGTGAAGGAGAGATTCAGAAACAGAAACCAGCGAAGGAGAGATTCAGACACAGAAACAAGAACCAACAAAGGAGAGATTCAGACACAGAAACAGGAAGCAGCGAAGGAGAGATTCAGACACAGAAACAGGAAGCAGCGAAGGAGAGATTCAGACTCAGAAACCAGCAGAGGAGAGATTCAGACTCAGAAACAGGAACCAGTCCATCCTCCTGAGGTAGGATGGACCATTTAAGGTTGTCGGTGATGTGCACGCTGAGGAACTTGAAGATTTTCCCCCTGTTGATGTGGATGGGGGAGTGCTCCCTCTGCTGTCTCCTGAAGCCCTCACCTTGTTGTTGTTGGTAATCAAACCTACCACTGTTGTGTTGTCTGAAAAATTGATGATTGAGTTGAAAATATGTGAGGCCATGCAGCCATGGTGTTGAAGGCTGAGCTGTAGTCGATGAACAGCATTCTTACATAGGTATCCCTCTTGTCCAGATGAGATAGGGCAGTGTGCAGGCGATTGTATTGTCTGTGGATCTATTTGGGCTGTAAGCAAATTGAAGTAGGTCTAGGGTGTCAGGTAGGGTGGAGGTGATGTGATCCTTAAATAGTCTCTCAAAGCACTTCATGATGACTGAATTGTGTGCTACCGGGCCATAATAATTTAGTTCAGTCACCTTTGCTTTTATGGGTATAGGAACAATGGTGAACATCTTGATGGACGTGGGGACAGCAGACTGGGATAGGGAAAGATTGAATATTGTTACAGGCTGGTTTTTCCATTTATGTTTTGAGGTCGACTTTGGAACATATAGCTCCTTTGCACCGATCGGTGCCTCCTCGTTAGTGGGAAGGGGTTTCACCTGTGCTGGCCCAGGTGCTGTTTAACGGTGGTTGTCCCAGTGCTCCCGTTGTTTTGATAGATGCAGAGGGTTAACACCTTCAGTTGGCGCTCCCTATTTAGAGTTCAATACCAACAATCCTTTATCTGATTTTGTTTTGCTAGTGGGCGCTCATGGTGGGTGTCTTTTAGGGTCCAGTTGTTGTTGCTAGGCAACTTTCAGTGGACCCCCCCCTCATGAGTGTCTTTCAGAACCCTTCCTAGAACCCAACCTGTTTTGTTCTGGTTGTTGGTTTGTTCCCTGGGGAACGTAACAATATGTCCCTGAAACATTTTATTAAAAACACTCCAGCCAGCTGGTCTGCACGTGTTCTGACACTGCTAGGGATGCCGTCTGGGCCGGCAGCCATGCGAAGGTTAACACACTTACATGTCTTACTCACGTCGGCCACGGAGAACGAGAGCGGAGGTGGCCTGCATTGGCAGTACTGTGTTTTCCTCGAAGAGGGCGAAGAAGGTTTTTAGATTGTCCTGGAGCAAAGCGTCGGTGTCCACGACGTGGCTGGTTTTCCCTTTATAGTCCGTTATTGTCTGGAGAAACTGACACATTACGTCTAGTGTCTGAGTCGTTGTATTGCGACTCCACTTTGTCTCTGTACTGACGATTTGCCTGTCTGATTGCCCTACGGAGGGCATAGCTGCACTGTTTGTACTCGTCCATGTTCCCAGTCACCTTGCCGTCGTGAAATATGGTTGTTTGCTCTTTCAGTTTTGTGCGAATGCTGCCTTATATCCATAGTTTCTGGTTTGGATAAGTTCTAATCATCACACAGGGAACAACATCCTCTACGCACTTCCTGATGAACCCAGTCACAGTGGGAACAACATCCTCTACGCACTTCCTGATGAACTCAGTCACAGTGGGAACAACATCCTGTACGCACTTCCTGATGAATTCAGTCACAGTGGGAACAACATCCTCTACGCACTTCCTGATGAATTCAGTCACAGTGGGAACAACATCCTCTACGCACTTCCTGATGAACTCAGTCACAGTGGGAACAACATCCTCTACGCACTTCCTGATGAATTCAGTCACAGTGGGAACAACATCCTCTACGCACTTCCGGATGAACTCAGTCACAGAGTCAGTGAATACGTCAATGTTATTCTCAGACGCAACGCAGAACTTTTATTCCAGAAATCATAAAATGGTTTGACAACCCTGTTCGTAAGCTTAAATCAAACTCAACCATTTATATTTTCCAGTAATGAAGACATGGATGTCTTAAAAAAGGACTATGCAAAATGGGTCAACTTTGAGCACCTCCTATCTCCTGAAAGTATTGACATTCATTCCCAAAAAGTCACTTTTGGACCACTTCCACCATGGGCAAACATGTAGGAAAGGTTTTGTACAAATCAAAAGGGGTGCACACAGGGCCTCCCGAGATGTGCCTAAGGCTACTAGAGATCCTGGTTCAAGTCCAGGGCCTGTCGCAGCTGGCCGCGACCGGGAGACCCATGCACAATTGGCCCAGTGTCATCTAGGTTAGTGGAGGGTATGGCCGGCAGGGATGTTCTTATCCCATTGCGCTCTAGTGACTCCTGTGGCGGGCCGGGCATGATTGCCAGGTGTACGGTGTTTGGTTTCCGGGTTAAGCCGGCATTGTGTCAAGAAGCAGTACAGCTTGGTTGGGTTGTGTTTCGGAGGACACACGGCTCTCAACCTTTGCTTTTCTCGAGTCCATACGGGAGTTGCAGCGATGGGACAAGACTGTAACTACCAATTGTATATCACTAAATTGGGGGGGGGACATTTAAGAAACAAAAAAGGGGTGCATACAGAAAGTGACTGAAATCATATGGAAGTACCCTGCAGTGACTGAAATCATATGGGAGTACCCTGCAGTGACTGAAATCATATGGAAGTAGCCTGCAGTGACTGAAATCATATGGAAGTACCCTGCAGTGACTGAAATCATATGGAAGTACCCTGCAGGGACTGAAATCATATGGGAGTACCCTGCAGGGACTGAAATCATATGGGAGTACCCTGCAGTGACTGAAATCATATGGAAGTACCCTGCAGTGACTGAAATCAAATGGAAGTACCCTGCAGTGACTGAAATCATATGGAAGTACCCTGCAGTGACTGAAATCATATGGGAGTACCCTGCAGTGACTGAAATCATATGGAAGTACCCTGCAGTGACTGAAATCATATGGAAGTACCCTGCAGTGACTGAAATCATATGGAAGTACCCTGCAGTGACTGAAATCATATGGGAGTACCCTGCAGTGACTGAAATCATATGGGAGTACCCTGCAGTGACTGAAATCATATGGAAGTACCCTGCAGTGACTGAAATCATATGGGAGTACCCTGCAGTGACTGAAATCATATGGGAGTACCCTGCAGTGACTGAAATCATATGGAAGTACCCTGCAGTGACTGAAATCATATGGGAGTACCCTGCAGTGACTGAAATCATATGGGAGTACCCTGCAGTGACTGAAATCATATGGGAGTACCCTGCAGTGACTGAAATCATATGGGAGTACCCTACAGTGACTGAAATCATATGGAAGTAGCCTGCAGTGACTGCTGGTTTGTTCCTTTAAATTAAGACCTGTTTGTCGTCATTGTAGAAAACTGAGAAGCAAAAACTGTCAGACACTGTGGGCCTCAGTAGCTATACCCTCAGTGATAGCATTACATGTTCTGTTATTAGCTGCTACAATTTCAACTTCTACTCAGATACAGTACAGGAGGAAAGAATCATTTCAACAGAGAGGGGGTCTGTCTCTCTGTACATCAGGGGATCACGTACATTTTGAGGATCAGGATTTCATTCTTGGCAGCCTTGCGTACTTTCCTCCCGTCCTTCTTGAGAAACTTCTTACAGACAAAGACCTTGTTGGTCTGTCTGTCTTTAGCCATACACAGCTCACAGAACTCCTTCCTGCAGACAGGGAGTGGGGAGAGGGAGGAGAGGGAGAAGAGAGAAGGTAGAGAGTGAAGAGAGAGGGTGTGAGAGAGAAGAGAGGATGAGAGAGAAGGTAGAGAGTGAAGAGAGAGGGTTGAGAGAGAGAACAGAGGGTTGAGAGTGAAGAGAGAGGGTTGAGAGAGAGAACAGAGGGTGAGAGAGAAGGTAGAGAGTGAAGAGAGAGGGTTGAGAGAGAGAAGAGAGAGTGAGAGAGAAGGTAGAGAATGAAGAGAGAGGGTTGAGAGAGAGAAGAGAGGGTGAGAGAGAGAAGAGAGGGTGAGAGAGAGAACAGAGGGTGAGAGACAGTGATAGAGCAAAAGAGAAAGGAGGCAGAGGAGAACATAATCAGGACAGATGCATTTTAAAGCAGCACTCCTCAATCTCTGTTAATGCCTAAAAACATTCCCAGCAGACAAAAACGCAAGGTTAGGGCCATATTAGGCAGACCGACATGTTTTAAATGGCTTTAAAACAAAACAGGCCACGAAGAGCGATCGGGCAGAGCAGACACAGAGAAACACGCATGCCAAAATGCATTTGGAGTGGTTATTAGACTACACATGCCAAAATGCATTTGGAGTGGTTATTAGACTACACATGCCAAAATGCATTTGGAGTGGTTATTAGACTACACATGCCAAAATGCATTTGGAGTGGTTATTAGACTACACATGCCAAAATGCATTTGGAGTGGTTATTAGACTACACATGCCAAAATGCATTTGGAGTGGTTATTAGACTACACATGCCAAAATGCATTTGGAGTGGTTATTAGACTACACATGCCAAAATGCATTTGTGTCTGCAAAAGCATTAACACACAACCACTTTATGTCGGAAAGACAGAAAGACTGAGGACTGCATCTTTAAAAGTAACATAGTGGTTAACAGACTACATAATGAACAGAGTGGTTATTAGACTACATAATGAAAAGAGTGGTTATTAGACTACATAATGAACAGAGTGGTTATTAGACTACATAACGAACAGAGTGGTTAACAGACTACATAATTAACAGAGTGGTTATTAGACTACATAATGAACAGAGTGGTTATTAGACTACATAATGAACAGAGTGGTTATTAGACTACATAACGAACAGAGTGGTTAACAGACTACATAATTAACAGAGTGGTTAACAGACTACATAATTAACAGAGTCTACATATTTCTGGTTGATGATTTAAGAGGATTTAAATTAAAGTGGGCTGGATGGAGACTTTTCAACCTCAGTCATTATCTACAGCACAGTACCAGGATCTACCTCAGTCATTATCTCCAGCACAATACCAGGATCTACCTCAGTCATTATCTCAGCACAATACCAGGATCTACCTCAGTCATTATCTCAGCACAATACCAGGGTCTACCTCAGTCATTATCTCCAGCACAATACCAGGATCTACCTCAGTCATTATCTCAGCACAATACCAGGGTCTACCTCAGTCATTATTTCCAGCACAATACCAGGGCTACATACGTGAAAACTAAACATTTCTATGTTTTGTAGAAACAAATATTACGTTTTTAAAAACAGCGATTTTGAAACTCTATGATAATTTTGAGTGTCATGCGGAGCAGGCAAACACCCTCGCCAGATCATAGAAACGCCCCGTTTTCACACATGTACACTGGAGACGATGAAGTTGAAAAGTGGCTTCAACTCCATTCACTTGAGATAAATTACTAAACACCAAATACTGACAGACAAATCCCAACTTCCATTGCATTAATATTGACAGGAAACTTCAACCTGACATCATGAATATGACCACATGGTTTCCCCTTTACCTCAACCTGATACATTATGAATAATGAATATGACCACATGGTTTCCCCTTTACCTCAACCTAATACATCATGAATAATGAATATGACCACATGGTTTCCCCTTTACCTCAACCTGACATCATGAATATGACCACATGGTTTCCCCTTTACCTCAACCTGACATCATGAATAATGAATATGACCAAATGGTTTCCCCTTTACCTCAGCCTGACATCATGAATTTGACCACATGGTTTCCCCTTTACCTCAACCTGACATCATGAATAATGAATATGACCACATGGTTTCCCCTTTACATCAACCTGACATCATGAATATGAACACATGGTTTCCCCTTTACCTCAACCTAACATCATGAATATGACCACATGGTTCCCCCTTTACCTCAGCCTGACATCATGAATAATGAATATGACCACATAGTTTCCCCTTTACCTCAACCTGACATCATGAATATGACCACATGGTCTCCCCTTTACCTCAACCTGACACATCATGAATAATGAATATGACCACATGGTTTCCCCTTTACCTCAACCTGACATCATGAATAATGAATATGAACACATGGTTTCCCCTTTACCTCAACCTGACATCATGAATATGACCACATGGTTTCCCTTTACCTCAACCTGACATCATGAATATGACCACATGGTTTCACCTTTACCTCAACCTGACATCATGAATATGACCACATGGTTTCCCCTTTACCTCAACCTGACATCATGAATATGACCACATGGTTTCCCCTTTACCTCAGCCTGACATCATGAATATGACCACATGGTTTCCCCTTTACCTCAACCTGACATCATGAATAATGAATATGACCACATGGTTTCCCCTTTACCTCAACCTGACATCATGAATATGACCACATGGTTTCCCCTTTACCTCAACCTGACATCATGAATAATGAATATGACCACATGGTTTCCCCTTTACCTCAACCTGACATAATGAATATGACCACATGGTTTCCCCTTTACCTCAACATGACATCATGAATATGACCACATGGTTTCCCCTTTACCTCAACCTGACACATCATGAATAATGAATATGACCACATGGTTTCCCCTTTACCTCATTCTGACATCATGAATATGACCACATGGTTTCCCCTTTACCTCAACCTGACATCATGAATATGACCACATGGTTTCCCCTTTACCTCAACCTGACATCATGAATATGACCACATGGTTTCCCCTTTACCTCAACCTGACATCATGAATAATGAATATGACCACATGGTTTCCCCTTTACCTCAGCCTGACATCATGAATATGACCACATGGTTTCCCCTTTACCTCAACCTGACATCATGAATAATGAATATGACCACATGGTTTCCCCTTTACCTCAACCTGACATCATGAATATGACCACATGGTTTCCCCTTTACCTCAACCTGACATCATGAATATGACCACATGGTTTCCCCTTTACCTCAACCTGACATCATGAATAATGAATATGACCACATGGTTTCCCCTTTACCTCAACCTGACATCATGAATATGACCACATGGTTTCCCCTTTACCTCAACCTGACATCATGAATATGACCACATGGTTTCCCCTTTACCTCAACCTGACATCATGAATAATGAATATGACCACATGGTTTCCCCTTTACCTCAACCTGACATCATGAATATGACCACATGGTTTCCCCTTTACCTCAACCTGACATCATGAATAATGAATATGACCACATGGTTTCCCCCTTGACATCATGAATAATGACCACATGGTTTCCCCTTTACCTCAACCTGACATCATGAATATGACCACATGGTTTCCCCTTTACCTCAACCTGACATCATGAATATGACCACATGGTTTCCCCTTTACCTCAGCCTGACATCATGAATATGACCACATGGTTTCCCTTTTACCTCAGTCTGACATCATGAATAATGAATATGACCACATGGTTTCCCCTTTACCTCAACCTGACACATCATGAATAATGAATATGACCACATGGTTTCCCCTTTACCTCAACCTGACATCATGAATATGACCACATGGTTTCCCCTTTACCTCAACCTGACATCATGAATATGACCACATGGTTTCCCCTTTACCTCAACCTGACATCATGAATATGACCACATGGTTTCCCCTTTACCTCAACCTGACATCATGAATATGACACATGGTTTCACCTCAACCTGACATCATGAATAATGAATATGACCACATGGTTTCCCCTTTACCTCAACCTGACATCATGAATATGACCACATGGTTTCCCCTTTACCTCAACCTGACATCATGAATATGACCACATGGTTTCCCCTTTACCTCAACCTGACACATCATGAATAATGAATATGACCACATGGTTTCCCCTTTACCTCAACCTGACATCATGAATATGACCACATGGTTTCCCCTTTACCTCAACCTGACATCATGAATATGACCACATGGTTTCCCCTTTACCTCAACCTGACATCATGAATAATGAATATGACCACATGGTTTCCCCTTTACCTCAACCTGACATCATGAATATGAACACATGGTTTCACCTTTACCTCAACCTGACATCATGAATAATGAATATGACCACATGGTTTCCCCTTTACCTCAACCTGACATCATGAATATGACCACATGGTTTCCCCTTTACCTCAGCCTGACATCATGAATATGACCACATGGTTTCCCCTTTACCTCAACCTGACATCATGAATAATGAATATGACCACATGGTTTCCCCTTTACCTCAACCTGACATCATGAATATGACCACATGGTCTCCCCTTTACCTCAACCTGACACATCATGAATAATGAATATGACCACATGGTTTCCCCTTTACCTCAACCTGACATCATGAATAATGAATATGAACACATGGTTTCCCCTTTACCTCAACCTGACATCATGAATATGACCACATGGTTTCCCTTTACCTCAGTCTGACATCATGAAAAATGAACACATGGTTTCCCCTTTACCTCAACCTGACACATCATGAATAATGAATATGACCACATGGTTTCCCCTTTACCTCAACCTGACATCATGAATATGACCACATGGTTTCACCTTTACCTCAACCTGACATCATGAATATGACCACATGGTTTCCCCTTTACCTCAACCTGACATCATGAATATGACCACATGGTTTCCCCTTTACCTCAACCTGACATCATGAATATGACCACATGGTTTCCCCTTTACCTCAACCTGACATCATGAATATGACCACATGGTTTCCCCTTTACCTCAACCTGACATCATGAATATGACCACATGGTTTCCCCTTTACCTCAACCTGACATCATGAATATGACCACATGGTTTCCCCTTTACCTCAACCTGACATCATGAATAATGAATATGACCACATGGTTTCCCCTTTACCTCAACCTGACATCATGAATATGACCACATGGTTTCCCCTTTACCTCAACCTGACATCATGAATATGACCACATGGTTTCCCCTTTACCTCATTCTGACATCATGAATATGACCACATGGATTCCCCTTTACCTCAACCTGACATCATGAATATGACCACATGGATTCCCCTTTACCTCAACCTGACATCATGAATATGACCACATGGTTTCCCCTTTACCTCAGCCTGACATCATGAATAATGAATATGACATCATGAATGGTGGTTTCCCCTTTACCTCAACCTGACATCATGAATATGACCACATGGTTTCCCCTTTACCTCAACCTGACATCATGAATATGACCACATGGTTTCCCCTTTACCTCAACCCATCATGAATATGACCACATGGTTTCCCCTTTACCTCAACCTGACATCATGAATATGACCACATGGTTTCCCCTTTACCTCAACCTGACATCATGAATATGACCACATGGTTTCCCCTTTACCTCATGACATCATGAATATGACCACATGGTTTCCCCTTTACCTCAACCTGACATCATGAATAATGAATATGACCACATGGTTTCCCCTTTACCTCAACCTGACATCATGAATAATGAATATGACCACATGGTTTCCCCTTTACCTCAACCTGACATCATGAATATGACCACATGGTTTCCCCTTTACCTCAACCTGACATCATGAATATGACCACATGGTTTCCCCTTTACCTCAACCTGACATCATGAATATGACCACATGGTTTCCCCTTTACCTCAACCTGACATCATGAATAATGAATATGACCACATGGTTTCCCCTTTACCTCAACCTGACATCATGAATATGACCACATGGTTTCCCCTTTACCTCAACCTGACATCATGAATATGACCACATGGTTTCCCCTTTACCTCAACCTGACATCATGAATATGACCACATGGTTTCCCCTTTACCTCAACCTGACATCATGAATATGACCACATGGTTTCCCCTTTACCTCAACCTGACATCATGAATATGACCACATGGTTTCCCCTTTACCTCAACCTGACATCATGAATATGACCACATGGTTTCCCCTTTACCTCAACCTGACATCATGAATATGACCACATGGTTTCCCCTTTACCTCAACCTGACATCATGAATATGACCACATGGTTTCCCCTTTACCTCAACCTGACATCATGAATATGACCACATGGTTTCCCCTTTACCTCAACCTGACATCATGAATAATGAATATGACCACATGGTTTCCCCTTTACCTCAACCTGACATCATGAATATGACCACATGGTTTCCCCTTTACCTCAACCTGACATCATGAATAATGAATATGACATGGTTTCCCCTTTACCTCAACCTGACATCATGAATATGACCACATGGTTTCCCCTTTACCTCAACCTGACATCATGAATAATGAATATGACCACATGGTTTCCCCTTTACCTCAACCTGACATCATGAATATGACCACATGGTTTCCCCTTTACCTCATGACATCACCTGAATATGAATATGAATATGACCACATGGTTTCCCCTTTACCTCAACCTGACATCATGAATATGACCACATGGTTTCCCCTTTACCTCAACCTGACATCATGAATAATGAATATGACCACATGGTTTCCCCTTTACCTCAACCTGACATCATGAATGAATATGACCACATGGTTTCCCCTTTACCTCAACCTGACATCATGAATATGACCACATGGTTTCCCCTTTACCTCAACCTGACATCATGAATATGAATATGACCACATGGTTTCCCCTTTACCTCAACCTGACATCATGAATATGACCACATGACCTCAACCTGACATCATGAATATGACCACATGGTTTCCCTTTACCTCAACCTGACATCATGAAAATTGAACACATGGTTTCCCCTTTACCTCAACCTGACATCATGAATATGACCACATGGTTTCCCCTTTACCTCAACCTGACATCATGAATATGACCACATGGTTTCCCCTTTACCTCAACCTGACATCATGAATAATGAATATGACCAAATGGTTTCCCCTTTACCTCAACCTGACATCATGAATATGACCACATGGTTTCCCCTTTACCTCAACCTGACATCATGAATATGACCACATGGTTTCCCCTTTACCTCAGCCTGATATCATGAATATGACCACATGGTTTCCCCTTTACCTCCTGACATCATGAATAATGAATATGACTGACATCATGAATATGACCACATGGTTTCCCCTTTACCTCATGACATCATGAATAATGAATATGACCACATGGTTTCCCCTTTACCTTGACATCAATAATGACCTCAACCTGACATCATGAATATGACCACATGGTTTCCCCTTTACCTCAACCTGACATCATCATGAATGACATCATGAATATGACCACATGGTTTCCCCTTTACCTCAACCTGACATCATGAATATGACCACATGGTTTCCCCTTTACCTCAACCTGACATCATGAATGACATCATGAATATGACCACATGGTTTCCCCTTTACCTCAACCTGACATCATGAATATGACCACATGGTTTCCCCTTTACCTCAACCTGACATCATGAATATGACCACATGGTTTCCCCTTTACCTCAACCTGACATCATGAATAATGAATGACCACATGGTTTCCCCTTTACCTCAACCTGACATCATGAATATGACCACATGGTTTCCCCTTTACCTCAACCTGACATCATGAATATGACCACATGGTTTCCCCTTTACCTCAACCTGACATCATGAATATGACCACATGGTTTATGACCCATTTACCAACCTGACATCATGAATATGACCACATGGTTTCCCCTTTACCTCAACCTGACATCATGAATATGACCACATGGTTTCCCCTTTACCTCAACCTGAATATGACATGAATAACCTGACATCATGACCACATGGTTTCCCCTTTACCTCAACCTGACATCATGAATATGACCACATGGTTTCCCCTTTACCTCAACCTGACACATCATGAATAATGAATATGACCACATGGTTTCCCCTTTACCTCAACCTGACATCATGAATATGACCACATGGTTTCACCTTTACCTCAACCTGACATCATGAATATGACCACATGGTTTCCCCTTTACCTCAACCTGACATCATGAATATGACCACATGGTTTCCCCTTTACCTCAACCTGACATCATGAATATGACCACATGGTTTCCCCTTTACCTCAACCTGACATCATGAATAATGAATATGACCACATGGTTTCCCCTTTACCTCAACCTGACATCATGAATAATGAATATGACCACATGGTTTCCCCTTTACCTCAACCTGACATCATGAATATGACCACATGGTTTCCCCTTTACCTCAACCTGACATCATGAATATGACCACATGGTTTCCCCTTTACCTCAACCTGACATCATGAATATGACCACATGGTTTCCCCTTTACCTCAACATCATGAATATGACTGGTTTCCCCTTTACCTCAACCTGACATCAATGAATATGACCACATGGTTTCCCCTTTACCTCAACCTGACATCATGAATAATGAATATGACCACATGGTTGGTTTCCCCTTTACCTCAACCTGACATCATGAATATGAATATGACCACATGGTTTCCCCTTTACCTCAACCTGACATCATGAATATGACCACATGGTTTCCCCTTTACCTCAACCTGACATCATGAATAATGAATATGACCACATGGTTTCCCCTTTACCTCAACCTGACATCATGAATATGAACACATGGTTTCCCCTTTACCTCAACCTGACATCATGAATATGACCACATGGTTTCCCCTTTACCTCAACCTGACATCATCATGAATAATGAATATGACCACATGGTTTCCCCTTTACCTCAACCTGACATCATGAATATGACCACATGGTTTCCCCTTTACCTCAACCTGACATCATGAATAATGAATGACCACATGGTTTCCCCTTTACCTCAACCTGACATCATGAATATGACAACATGGTTTCCCCTTTACCTCAACCTGACATCATGAATATGACCACATGGTTTCCCCTTTACCTCAACCTGACATCATGAATATGACCACATGGTTTCCCCTTTACCTCAACCTGACATCATGAATATGACCACATGGTTTCCCCTTTACCTCAACCTGACATCATGAATATGACCACATGGTTTCCCCTTTACCTCAACCTGACATCATGAATATGACCACATGGTTTCCCCTTTACCTCAACCTGACATCATGAATATGACCACATGGTTTCCCCTTTACCTCAACCTGACATCATGAATAATGAATATGACCACATGGTTTCCCCTTTACCTCAACCTGACATCATGAATATGACCACATGGTTTCCCCTTTACCTCAACCTGACATCATGAATATGACCACATGGTTTCCCCTTTACCTCAACCTGACATCATGAATATGACCACATGGTTTCCCCTTTACCTCAACCTGACATCATGAATAATGAATATGACCACATGGTTTCCCCTTTACCTCAACCTGACATCATGAATATGACCACATGGTTTCCCCTTTACCTCAACCTGACATCATGAATATGACCACATGGTTTCCCCTTTACCTCAACCTGACATCATGAATATGACCACATGGTTTCCCCTTTACCTCAACCTGACACATCATGAATAATGAATATGACCACATGGTTTCCCCTTTACCTCAACCTGACATCATGAATATGACCACATGGTTTCCCCTTTACCTCAACCTGACATCATGAATATGACCACATGGTTTCCCCTTTACCTCAACCTGACATCATGAATATGACCACATGGTTTCCCCTTTACCTCACTCTGACATCATGAATATGACCACATGGATTCCCCTTTACCTCAACCTGACATCATGAATATGACCACATGGTTTCCCCTTTACCTCAACCTAACATCATGAATATGACCACATGGTTTCCCCTTTACCTCAACCTGACATCATGAATATGAATATGACCACATGGTTTCCCCTTTACCTCAACCTGACATCATGAATATGAATATGACCACATGGTTTCCCCTTTACCTCAACCTGACATTATGAATATGACCACATGGTTTCCCCTTTACCTCAACCTAACATCATGAATATGACCACATGGTTTCCCCTTTACCTCAGCCTGACATCATGAATATGACCACATGGTTTCCCCTTTACCTCAACCTGACATCATGAATAATGAATATGACCACATAGTTTCCCCTTTACCTCAACCTGACATCATGAATATGACCAAATGGTCTCCCCTTTACCTCAACCTGACATCATGAATAATGAATATGACCACATGGTTTCCCCTTTACCTCAACCTGACATCATGAATATGACCACATGGTTTCCCCTTTACCTCAACC
The DNA here is from genome assembly GCF_018296145.1 of Oncorhynchus tshawytscha. Classification (NCBI taxonomy): domain Eukaryota; kingdom Metazoa; phylum Chordata; class Actinopteri; order Salmoniformes; family Salmonidae; genus Oncorhynchus; species Oncorhynchus tshawytscha. Next base: position 56,672 of record NW_024609625.1, on the reverse strand, counting down.
TGACATCATGAATATGACCACATGACCTCATCATGAATATGACCACATGGTTTCCCCTTTACCTCAACCTGACATCATGAATATGACCACATGGTTTCCCCTTTACCTCAACCTGACATCATGAATATGACCACATGGTTTCCCCTTTACCTCAACCTGACATCATGAATATGACCACATGGTTTCCCCTTTACCTCAACCTGACATACCATGAATATGACCACATGGTTTCCCATTTACCTCAACCTGACATCATGAATATGACCATATGGTTTCCCCTTTACCTCAACTTGACATCATGAATAATGAATATGACCACATGGTTTCCCCTTTACCTCACCCTGATATCATGAATATGACCACATGGTTTCCCCTTTACCTCAACCTGACATCATGAATATGACCACATGGTTTACACTTTACCCCAGCCTGACATCATGAATATGACCACATGGTTTCCCCTTTACCTCAACCTGAATAATGAATATGACCACATGGTTTCATCATGACATCATGAATATGACCACATGGTTTCCCCTTTACCTCAACCTGACATCATGAATATGACCACATGGTTTCCCCTTTACCTCAACCTGACATCATGAATATGACCACATGGTTTCCCCTTTACCTCAACCTGACATCATGAATATGAATATGACCACATGGTTTCCCCTTTACCTCAACCTGACATCATGAATATGACCACATGGTTTCCCCTTTACCTCAACCTGACATCATGAATAATGAATATGACCAAATGGTTTCCCCTTTACCTCAACCTGACATCATGAATATGACCACATGGTTTCCCCTTTACCTCAACCTGACATCATGAATATGACCACATGGTTTCCCCTTTACCTCAACCTGACATCATGAATATGACCACATGGTTTCCCCTTTACCTCAGCCTGACATCATGAATATGACCACATGGATTCCCCTTTACCTCAACCTGACATCATGAATATGACCACATGGTTTCCCCTTTACCTCAACCTGACATCATGAATATGACCACATGGTTTCCCCTTTACCTCAACCTGACATCATGAATATGACCATCACATGGTTTCCCCTTTACCTCAACCTGACATCATGAATATGACCACATGGTTTCCCCTTTACCTCAACCTGACATCATGAATAATGAATATGACCAAATGGTTTCCCCTTTACCTCAGCCTGACAGCATGAATTTGACCACATGGTTTCCCCTTTACCTCAACGTGACATCATGAATATGACCACATGGTTTCCCCTTTACCTCAACCTGACATCATGAATATGACCACATGGTTTCCCCTTTACCTCAACCTGATACATCATGAATATGACCACATGGTTTCCCCTTTACCTCAACCTGACATCATGAATATGACCACATGGTTTCCCCTTTACCTCAACCTGACATCATGAATAATGAATATGACCACATGGTTTCCCCTTTACCTCAACCTGACATCATGAATATGAATATGACACATGGTTTCCCCTTTACCTCAACCTGACATCATGAATATGACCACATGGTTTCCCCTCAACCTACCTGAATATGACAACCTGACATCATGAATATGACCACATGGTTTCCCCTTTACCTCAACCTGACATCATGAATATGAACACATGGTTTCCCCTTTACCTCAACCTGACATCATGAATATGACCACATGGTTTCCCCTTTACCTCAACCTGACATCATGAATATGACCACATGGTTTCCCCTTTACCTCAACCTGACATCATGAATATGACCACATGGTTTCCCCTTTACCTCAACCTGACATCATGAATATGACCACATGGTTTCCCCTTTACCTCAACCTGACATCATGAATATGACCACATGGTTTCCCCTTTACCTCATTCTGACATCATGAATATGACCACATGGTTTCCCCTTTACCTCAACCTGACATCATGAATATGACCACATGGTTTCCCCTTTACCTCAACCTGACATCATGAATATGACCACATGGTTTCCCCTTTACCTCAACCTGACATCATGAATAATGAATATGACCAAATGGTTTCCCCTTTACCTCAGCCTGACAGCATGAATTTGACCACATGGTTTCCCCTTTACCTCAACGTGACATCATGAATAATGAATATGACCACATGGTTTCCCCTTTACCTCAACCTGACATCATGAATATGACCACATGGTTTCCCCTTTACCTCAACCTGACATCATGAATATGACCACATGGTTTCCCCTTTACCTCAACCTGACACATCATGAATAATGAATATGACCACATGGTTTCCCCTTTACCTCAACCTGACATCATGAATATGACCACATGGTTTCCCCTTTACCTCAACCTGACACATCATGAATAATGAATATGACCACATGGTTTCCCCTTTACCTCAACCTGACATCATGAATATGACCACATGGTTTCCCCTTTACCTCAACCTGACATCATGAATATGACCACATGACCTCATACATCATGAATATGACCACATGGTTTCCCCTTTACCTCAACCTGACATCATGAATATGACCACATGGTTTCCCCTTTACCTCAACCTGACATCATGAAAAATGAATATGACCACATGGTTTCCCCTTTACCTCAACCTGACATCATGAATATGACCACATGGTTTCCCCTTTACCTCAACCTGACATCATGAATATGACCACATGGTTTCCCCTTTACCTCAACCTGACATCATGAATAATGAATATGACCACATGGTTTCCCCTTTACCTCAACCTGACATCATGAATAATGAATATGACCACATGGTTTCCCCTTTACCTCAACCTGACATCATGAATATGACCACATGGTTTCCCCTTTACCTCAGCCTGACATCATGAATATGACCACATGGTTTCCCCTTTACCTCAACCTGACACATCATGAATAATGAATATGACCACATGGTTTCCCCTTTACCTCAACCTGACATCATGAATATGACCACATGGTTTCCCCTTTACCTCAACCTGACATCATGAATATGACCACATGGTTTCCCCTTTACCTCAACCTGACATCATGAATATGACCACATGGTTTCCCCTTTACCTCAACCATGAATATGACCACATGGTTTCCCTTTACCTCATCACATCATGAATATGACCACATGGTTTCCCCTTTACCTCAATGACATCATGAATATGACCACATGGTTTCCCCTTTACCTCAACCTGACATCATGAATATGACCACATGGTTTCCCCTTTACCTCAACCTGACATCATGAATAATGAATATGACCACATGGTTTCCCCTTTACCTCAACCTGACATCATGAATATGACCACATGGTTTCCCCCTTTAATATGACCCATGGTTTCCAGCCTGACATCATGAATATGACCACATGGTTTCCCCTTTACCTCAACCTGACATCATGAATAATGAATATGACCACATGGTTTCCCCTTTACCTCAACCTGACATCATGAATATGACCACATGGTTTCCCCTTTACCTCAACCTGACATCATGAATCATGAATATGACCATGGTTTCCCCTTTACCTCAACCTGACATCATGAATATGACCACATGGTTTCCCCTTTACCTCAACCTGACATCATGAATATGACATCATGAATATGAATATGACCACATGGTTTCCCCTTTACCTCAACCTGACATCATGAATATGACCACATGGTTTCCCCTTTACCTCAACCTGACATCATGAATATGACCACATGGTTTCCCCTGACCTCATAACATCATGAATATGACCACATGGTTTCCCCTTTACCTCAACCTGACATCATGAATATGACCACATGGTTTCCCCTTTACCTCAACCTGACATCATGAATATGACCACATGGTTTCCCCTTTACCTCAACCTGACATCATGAATAATGAATATGACCACATGGTTTCCCCTTTACCTCAACCTGACATCATGAATATGACAGCATGGTTTCCCCTTTACCTCATTTGACATGAATGAATCATGAATATGACCACATGGTTTCCCCTTTACCTCAACCTGACATCATGAATATGACCACATGGTTTCCCCTTTACCTCAACCTGACATCATGAATATGACCACATGGTTTCCCCTTTACCTGACATCATGAATATGACATGGTTTCCCCTTTACCTCAACCTGACATCATGAATAATGAATATGACCACATGGTTTCCCCTTTACCTCAACCTGACATCATGAATATGACCACATGGTTTCCCCTTTACCTCAACCTGACATCATGAATATGACCACATGGTTTCCCCTTTACCTCAACCTGACATCATGAATATGACCACATGGTTTCCCCTTTACCTCTTTACCACATGGTTTCTTTTACCTCAGTCTGACATCATGAAAAATGAACACATGGTTTCCCCTTTACCTCAACCTGACATCATGAATATGACCACATGGTTTCCCCTTTACCTCAACCTGACATCATGAATATGACCACATGGTTTCCCCTTTACCTCAACCTGACATCATGAATATGACCACATGGTTTCCCCTTTACCTCAACCTGACATCATGAATATGACCACATGGTTTCCCCTTTACCTCAACATCATGAATATGACATGAATGGACCACATTTTCCCCTTTACCTCAACCTGACATCATGAATATGACCACATGGTTTCCCCTTTACCTCAACCTGACATCATGAATATGACCACATGGTTTCCCCTTTACCTCAACCTGACATCATGAATAATGAATATGACCAAATGGTTTCCCCTTTACCTCAGCCTGACATCATGAATTTGACCACATGGTTTCCCCTTTACCTCAACCTGACATCATGAATAATGAATATGACCACATGGTTTCCCCTTTACCTCAACCTGACATCATGAATATGACCACATGGTTTCCCCTTTACCTCATGACAGCATGAATTTGACCACATGGTTTCCCCTTTACCTCAACCTGACATCATGAATAATGAATATGACCACATGGTTTCCCCTTTACCTCAACCTGACATCATGAATATGACCACATGGTTTCCCCTTTACCTCAACTTGACATCATGAATAATGAATATGACCACATGGTTTCCCCTTTACCTCAACCTGACATCATGAATATGAATATGACCACATAGTTTCCCCTTTACCTCAACCTGACATCATGAATATGAACACATGGTTTCACCTTTACCTAAACCTGACATCATGAATATGACCACATGGTTTCCCTTTTACCTCAGCCTGACATCATGAAAAATGAATATGACCACATGGTTTCCCCTTTACCTCAACCTAACATCATGAATATGACCAAATGGTTTCCCTTTACCTCAGCCTGACATCATGAATATGACCACATGGTTTCCCCTTTACCTCAACCTGACATCATGAATAATGAATATGACCACATGGTTTCCCCTTTACCTCAACCTGACACATCATGAATAATGAATATGACCACATGGTTTCCCCTTTACCTCAACCTGACATCATGAATATGACCACATGGTTTCCCCTTTACCTCAACCTGACATCATGAATATGACCACATGGTTTCCCCTTTACCTCAACCTGACATCATGAATATGAATATGAATAATGAATATGACCACATGGTTTCCCCTTTACCTCAACCTGACATCATGAATATGACCACATGGTTTCCCCTTTACCTCAACCTGACATCATGAATATGACCACATGGTTTCCCCTTTACCTCAACCTGACATCATGAATAATGAATATGACCACATGGTTTCCCCTTTACCTCAACCTGACATCATGAATATGACCACATGACCTCATCATCATGAATGAACACATGGTTTCCCATTTACCTCAGCCTGACATCATGAATATGACCACATGGTTTCCCCTTTACCTTACCTGACATCATGAATAATGAATATGACCACATGGTTTCCCCTTTACCTCAACCTGACAACATGAATATGACCACATGGTTTCCCCTTTACCTCAACCTGACATCATGAATATGACAACATGGTTTCCCCTTTACCTCAACCTGACATCATGAATATGACAACATGGTTTCCCCTTTACCTGACATCATTTATGACCACATGGTTTCCCCTTTACCTCAACCTGACATCATGAATATGACCACATGGTTTCCCCTTTACCTCAACCTGACATCATGAATATGACCACATGACCTCAACCTGACATCATGAATATGACCACATGGTTTCCCCTTTACCTCAACCTGACATCATGAATAATGAATATGACCACATGGTTTCCCCTTTACCTAAACCTGACATCATGAATATGACCACATGGTTTCCCCTTTACCTCAACCTGACATCATGAATATGAACATGACCACATGGTTTCCCCTTTACCTCAACCTGACATCATGAATATGACCACATGGTTTCTCTTTACCTCAGTCTGACATCATGAAAAATGAACACATGGTTTCCCATTTACCTCAGCCTGACATCATGAATATGACCACATGGTTTCCCCTTTACCTTACCTGACATCATGAATAATGAATATGACCACATGGTTTCCCCTTTACCTCAACCTGACAACATGAATATGATGAATCAACCTGACATCATGAATATGACATGGTTTCCCCTTTACCTCAACCTGACATCATGAATATGACCACATGGTTTCCCCTTTACCTCAACCTGACATCATGAATATGACCACATGGTTTCCCCTTTACCTCAACCTGACATCATGAATATGACCACATGGTTTCCCCTTTACCTCAACCTGACATCATGAATATGACCAATGATGTTTCCCCTTTACCTCAACCTGTTTCCCCTTTACCTCATGACATCATGAATATGACCACATGGTTTCCCCTTTACCTCAACCTGACATCATGAATAATGAATATGACCACATGGTTTCCCCTTTACCTCAACCTGACATCATGAATATGACCACATGGTTTCCCCTTTACCTCAACCTGACATCATGAATATGACCACATGGTTTCCCTTTACCTCAACCTGACATCATGAATAATGATGACCACATGGTTTCCCCTTTACCTCAACCTGACATCATGAATATGACAACATGGTTTCCCCTTTACCTCAACCTGACATCATGAATATGACCACATGGTTTCCCCTTTACCTCAACCTGACATCATGAATATGACATGGTTTCCCCTTTACCTCAACCTGACATCATGAATATGACCACATGGTTTCCCCTTTACCTCAACCATGAATATGACACATGGTTTCCCCTTTACCTGAATGACATGAATATGACCACATGGTTTCCCCTTTACCTCAACCTGACATCATGAATATGACCACATGGTTTCCCCTTTCATGACCTCAACCTGACATCATGAATAATGAATATGACCACATGGTTTCCCCTTTACCTCAACCTGACATCATGAATATGACCACATGGTTTCCCTTTACCTCAACCTGACATCATGAATAATGAATATGACCACATGGTTTCCCCTTTACCTCAACCTGACATCATGAATATGACCACATGGTTTCCCCTTTACCCCAGCCTGACAGCATGAATTTGACCACATGGTTTCCCCTTTACCTCAACCTGATACATTATGAATAATGAATATGACCACATGGTTTCCCCTTTACCTCAACCTAACATCATGAATATGACCACATGGTTTCCCCTTTACCTCAACCTGACATCATGAATAATGAATATGACCAAATGGTTTCCCCTTTACCTCAACCTGACATCATGAATATGACCACATGGTTTCCCCTTTACCTCAACCTGACATCATGAATATGACCACATGGTTTCCCCTTTACCTCAACCTGACATCATGAATATGACCACATGGTTTCCCCTTTACCTCAGCCTGACATCATGAATATGACCACATGGTTTCCCCTTTACCTTACCTGACATCATGAATAATGAATATGACCACATGGTTTCCCCTTTACCTCAACCTGACATCATGAATATGACCACATGGTTTCCCCTTTACCTCAACCTGACATCATGAATATGACCACATGGTTTCCCCTTTACCTCAACCTGACATCATGAATATGACCACATGGTTTCCCCTTTACCTCAACCTGACACATCATGAATAATGAATATGACCACATGGTTTCCCCTTTACCTCAACCTGACATCATGGTTTCCTTTTAATGACATCATGAATATGACCACATGGTTTCCCCTTTACCTCAACCTGACATCATGAATAATGAATATGACCACATGGTTTCCCCTACCTCAACCTGATCATGAATATGACCACATGGTTTCCCCTTTACCTCAACCTGACATCATGAATATGACCACATGGTTTCCCCTTTACCTCAACCTGACATCATGAATAATGAATATGACCACATGGTTTCCCCTTTACCTCAACCTGACATCATGAATATGACCACATGGTTTCCCCTTTACCTCAACCTGACATCATGAATATGAATATGACACATGGTTTCCCCTTTACCTCAGCCTGACATCATGAATATGACCTGACATCATGAATAATGAATATGACCACATGGTTTCCCCTTTACCTCAACCTGACAACATGAATATGACCACATGGTTTCCCCTTTACCTCAACCTGACATCATGAATATGACAACATGGTTTCCCCTTTACCTCAACCTGACATCATGAATATGACAACATGGTTTCCCCTTTACCTCAACCTGACATCAGGAATTTGACCACATGGTTTCCCCTTTACCTCAACCTGACATCATGAATATGACCACATGGTTTCCCCTTTACCTCAACCTGACATCATGAATATGACCAAATGGTTTCCCCTTTACCTCAGCCTGACAGCATGAATTTGACCACATGGTTTCCCCTTTACCTCAACGTGACATCATGAATAATGAATATGACCACATGGTTTCCCCTTTACCTAAACCTGACATCATGAATATGACCACATGGTTTCCCCTTTACCTCAACCTGACATCATGAATATGAATATGACCACATGGTTTCCCTTTACCTCAACCTGACATCATGAATATGACCACATGGTTTCCCCTTTACCTCAACCTGACATCATGAATAATCATGAATATGACCACATGGTTTCCCCTTTGACCATGAATAATGACCATGACATGACATCATGAATAATGAATATGACCACATGGTTTCCCCTTTACCTCAACCTGACATCATGAATATGACCACATGGTTTCCCCTTTACCTAAACCTGACATCATGAATATGACCACATGGTTTCCCCTTTACCTCAACCTGACATCATGAATATGACAACATGGTTTCCCCTTTACCTCAACCTGACATCATGAATATGACCACATGGTTTCCCCTTTACCTCAACCTGACATCATGAATATGACCACATGGTTTCCCCTTTACCTCAACCTGACATCATGAATATGACCACATGGTTTCCCCTTTACCTCAACCTGACATGAATATGACCATGGTTTCCCCTTTACCTCAACCTGACATCATGAATAATGAATATGACCACATGGTTTCCCCTTTACCTCAACCTGACATCATGAATATGACCACATGGTTTCCCCTTTACCTCAACCTGACATCATGAATATGACCACATGGTTTCCCCTTTACCTCAACCTGACATCATGAATAATGACCACATGGTTTCCCCTTTACCTCAACCTGACATCATGAATAATGAACACATGGTTTCCCCTTTACCTCAACCTGACATCATGAATATGACCACATGACCCCTTTACCTCAGACATCATGAATATGACCACATGGTTTCCCCTTTACCTCAACCTGACATCATGAATAATGAATATGACCACATGGTTTCCCCTTTACCTCAACCTGACATCATGAATAATGAATATGACCACATGGTTTCCCCTTTACCTCAACCTGACATCATGAATATGACCACATGGTTTCCCCTTTACCTCAACCTGACATCATGAATAATGAATATGACCACATGGTTTCCCCTTTACCTCAACCTGACACATCATGAATAATGAATATGACCACATGGTTTCCCCTTTACCTCAACCTGACATCATGAATATGACCACATGGTCTCCCCTTTACCTCAACCTGACACATCATGAATAATGAATATGACCACATGGTTTCCCCTTTACCTCAACCTGACATCATGAATAATGAATATGACCACATGGTTTCCCCTTTACCTCAACCTGACAGCATGAATAATGAATATGACCACATGGTTTCCCCTTTACCTCAACCTGACATCATGAATAATGAATATGACCACATGGTTTCATGAATATGACCATGGTTTCCCCTTACCTCAACCTGACATCATGAATATGACCACATGGTTTCCCCTTTACCTCAACCTGACATCATGAATATGACCACATGGTTTCCCCTTTACCTCAACCTGACATCATGAATAATATGACCACATGGTTTCCCCTTTACCTCAACCTGACATCATGAATATGACCTGACATCATGAATAATATGACCACATGGTTTCCCCTTTACCTCAACCTGACATCATGAATATGACCACATGGTTTCCCCTTTACCTCAACCTGACATCATGAATAATGAATATGACCACATGGTTTCCCCTTTACCTCATCATGAATATGACCACATGGTTTCCCCTTTACCTCAACCTGACATCATGAATATGACCACATGGTTTCCCCTTTACCTCAACCTGACATCATGAATATGACCACATGGTTTCTCTTTACCTCAGTCTGACATCATGAAAATTGAACACATGGTTTCCCCTTTACCTCAACCTGACATCATGAATATGACCACATGGTTTCCCCTTTACCTCAGCCTGACATCATGAATATGACCACATGGTTTCCCCTTTACCTTAACCTGACATCATGAATAATGAATATGACCACATGGTTTCCCCTTTACCTCATCCTGACATCATGAATATGACCACATGGTTTCCCCTTTACCTCAACCTGACATCATGAATATGACCACATGGTTTCATCATGAATATGACCACATGGTTTCCCTTTACCTCAACCTGACATCATGAATATGACCACATGGTTTCCCCTTTACCTTACCTGACATCATGAATAATGAATATGACCACATGGTTTCCCCTTTACCTCAACCTGACATCATGAATATGACAACATGGTTTCCCCTTTACCTCAACCTGACATCATGAATATGACCACATGGTTTCCCCTTTACCTCAGCCTGACATCATGAATATGACGACATGGATTCCCCTTTACCTCAACCTGACATCATGAATATGACCACATGGTTTCCCCTTTACCTCAACCTAACATCATGAATATGACCACATGGTTTCCCCTTTACCTCAACCTGACATCATGAATAAATGACCACATGGTTTCCCCTTTACATCATGAATATGACCACATGGTTTCCCCTTTACCTCAACCTGACATCATGAATAATGAATATGACCACATGGTTTCCCCTTTACCTCAACCTGACATCATGAATATGAATATGACACATGGTTTCCCCTTTACCTCAACCTGACATCATGAATCATGAATATGACCACATGGTTTCCCCTTTACCTCAACCTGACATCATGAATATGACCACATGGTTTCCCCTTTACCTCAACCTGACATCATGAATAATGAATATGACCACATGGTTTCCCCTTTACCTCAACCTGACATCATGAATAATGAATATGACCAAATGGTTTCCCCTTTACCTCAGCCTGACAGCATGAATTTGACCACATGGTTTCCCCTTTACCTCAACGTGACATCATGAATATGACCACATGGTTTCCCCTTTACCTAAACCTGACATCATGAATATGACCACATGGTTTCCCCTTTACCTCAACCTGACATCATGAATAATGAATATGACCACATGGTTTCCCCTTTACCTCAACCTGACATCATGAATATGACCACATGGTTTCCCCTTTGACACAATAATGAATATGACCACATGGTTTCCCCTTTACCTCAACCTGACATCATGAATATGACCACATGGTTTCCCCTTTACCTCAACCTGACATCATGAATATGACCACATGGTTTCCCCTTTACCTCAACCTGACATCATGAATATGACCACATGGTTTCCCCTTTACCTCAACCTGACATCATGAATATTGACCACATGGTTTCATGAATGACATCATGAATATGACCACATGGTTCCCCTTTACCTCAACCTGACATCATGAATATGACCACATGGTTTCCCCTTTACCTCAGCCTGACATCATGAATTTGACCACATGGTTTCCCCTTTACCTCAACCTGACATCATGAATAATGAATATGACCACATGGTTTCCCCTTTACCTCAATCATGAATATGACCCTGACATCATGAATATGACCACATGGTTTCCCCTTTACCTCAACCTGACATCATGAATAATGAACACATGGTTTCCCCTTTACCTCAACCTGACATCATGAATAATGAATATGACCACATGGTTTCCCCTTTACCTCAACCTGACATCATGAATAATGAATATGACATGGTTTCCCCTTTACCTCAACCTGACATCATGAATATGACCTGACATCATGAATATGAATATGACCACATGGTTTCCCCTTTACCTCAACCTGACATCATGAATAATGAATATGACCACATGGTTTCCCCTTTACCTCAACCTGACATCATGATCATGAATGAATATGACCACATGGTTTCCCCTTTACCTCAACCTGACATCATGAATATGACCACATGGTTTCCCCTTTACCTCAACCTAACATCATGAATATGACCACATGGTTTCCCCTTTACCTCAACCTGACATCATGAATAATGAATATGACCACATGGTTTCCCCTTTACCTCAACCTGACATCATGAATATGACCACATGGTTTCCCCTTTACCTCAACCTGACATCATGAATAATGAATATGACCACATGGTTTCCCCTTTACCTCAACCTGACACCATGAATAATGAATATGACCACATGGTTTCCCCTTTACCTCAACCTGACATCATGAATAATGAATATGACCACATGGTTTCCCCTTTACCTCAACCTGACATCATGAATATGACCACATGGTTTCCCCTTTACCTCAACCTGACATCATGAATAATGAATATGACCACATGGTTTCCCCTTTACCTCAACCTGACATCATGAATATGACAACATGGTTTCCCCTTTACCTCAACCTGACATCATGAATATGACCACATGGTTTCCCCTTTACCTCAACCTGACATCATGAATATGACCACATGGTTTCCCCTTTACCTCAACCTGACATCATGAATAATGAATATGACCACATGGTTTCCCCTTTACCTCAACCTGACATCATGAATATGAACACATGGTTTCCCCTTTACCTCAACCTGACATCATGAATATGACCACATGGTTTCCCCTTTACCTCAACCTGACATCATGAATATGACCACATGGTTTCCTTTACCTCAACCTGACATCATCACATGGTTTCCTGACATCATGAATATGACCACATGGTTTCCCCTTTACCTCAACCTGACATCATGAATATGACCACATGGTTTCCCCTTTACCTCACCTGACATCATGAATAATGAATATGACCACATGGTTTCCCCTTTACCTCATTCTGACATCATGAATATGACCACATGGTTTCCCCTTTACCTCAACCTGACATCATGAATATGACCACATGGTTGAATATGACCACATGGTTTCCCTTTACCTCAACCTGACATCATGAATATGACCACATGGTTTCCCCTTTACCTCAACCTGACATCATGAATAATGAATATGACCATGGTTTCCCCTTTACCTCAGACATCATGAATATGACCACATGGTTTCCCCTTTACCTCAACCTGACATCATGAATAATGAATATGACCACATGGTTTCCCCTTTACCTCAACCTGACATCATGAATAATGAATATGACCACATGGTTTCCCCTTTACCTCAACCTGACATCATGAATATGACCACATGGTTTCCCTTTACCTCAACCTGACATCATGAATATGACCACATGGTTTCCCCTTTACCTCAACCTGACATCATGAATATGACCACATGGTTTCCCCTTTACCTCAACCTGACACATCATGAATATGACCACATGGTTTCCCATTTACCTCAACCTGACATCATGAATATGACCATATGGTTTCCCCTTTACCTCAACTTGACATCATGAATAATGAATATGACCACATAGTTTCCCCTTTACCTCAACCTGACATCATGAATGATGAATATGAACACATGGTTTCCCCTTTACCTCAACCTGCCATCATGAATATGAACACATGGTTTCACCTTTACCTAAACCTGATACCATGAATATGACCACATGGTTTCCCTTTACCTCAGTCTGACATCATGAAAAATGAATATGACCACATAGTTTCCCCTTTACCTCAACCTAACATCATGAATATGACCACATGGTTTCCCCTTTACCTCAGCCTGACATCATGAATATGACCACATGGTTTCCCCTTTACCTCAACCTGACATCATGAATATGACCACATGGTTTCCCCTTTACCTCAACCTGACATCATGAATAATGAATATGACCACATGGTTTCCCTTTACCTCAACCTGACATCATGAATAATGAATATGACCACATGGTTTCCCCTTTTACCTCAACCTGACATCATGAATATGACCACATGGTTTCCCCTTTACCTCAACCTGACATCATGAATAATGAATATGACCACATGGTTTCCCCTTTACCTCAACCTGACATCATGAATATGACCATGGTTTCCCCTTTACCTCAACCTGAATCATGAATATGACCACATGGTTTCCCCTTTACCTCACCTGAACCTGACATCATGAATATGACCACATGGTTTCCCCTTTACCTCAACCTGACATCATGAATATGACCACATGGTTTCCCCTTTACCTCAACCTGACATCATGAATATGACCACATGGTTTCCCCTTTACCTCAACCTGACATCATGAATATGACCACATGGTTTCTCTTTACCTCAGTCTGACATCATGAAAAATGAACACATGGTTTCCCATTTACCTCAGCCTGACATCATGAATATGACCACATGGTTTCCCCTTTACCTTACCTGACATCATGAATAATGAATATGACCACATGGTTTCCCCTTTACCTCAACCTGACAACATGAATATGACCACATGGTTTCCCCTTTACCTCAACCTGACATCATGAATAATGAATATGACCACATGAAACCTGACATCATGAATATGACCACATGGTTTCCCCTTTACCTCACCTGACATCATGAATATGACCACATGGTTTCCCCTTTACCTCAACCTGACACATCATGAATAATGAATATGACCACATGGTTTCCCCTTTACCTCAACCTGACATCATGAATATGACCACATGGTTTCCCCTTTACCTCAACCTGACATCATGAATATGACCACATGGTTTCCCCTTTACCTCAGCCTGACATCATGAATATGACCACATGGTTTCCCCTTTACCTCAACCTGACATCATGAATAATGAATATGACCACATGGTTTCCCCTTTACCTCAACCTGACATCATGAATATGAACACATGGTTTCCCCTTTACCTCAACCTGACATCATGAATATGACCACATGGTTTCCCCTTTACCTCAACCTGACATCATGAATATGACCACATGGTTTCTCTTTACCTCAGTCTGACATCATGAAAAATGAACACATGGTTTCCCCTTTACCTCAACCTGACATCATGAATATGACAACATGGTTTCCCCTTTACCTCAACCTGACATCATGAATATGACCACATGGTTTCCCCTTTACCTCAACCTGACATCATGAATATGACAACATGGTTTCCCCTTTACCTCAACCTGACATCATGAATATGACCACATGGTTTCCCCTTTACCTCATTCTGACATCATTTACCTCAACCTGACATCATGAATATGACCACATGGTTTCCCCTTTACCTCAACCTAACATCATGAATATGACCACATGGTTTCCCCTTTACCTCAACCTGACATCATGAATAATGAATATGACCAAATGGTTTCCCCTTTACCTCAGCCTGACATCATGAATATTTGACCACATGGTTTCCCCTTTACCTCAACCTGATACATTATGAATAATGAATATGACCACATGGTTTCCCCTTTACCTCAACCTAACATCATGAATATGACCACATGGTTTCCCCTTTACCTCAGCCTGACATCATGAATATGACCACATGGTTTCCCCTTTACCTCAACCTGATACATTATGAATAATGAATATGACCACATGGTTTCCCCTTTACCTCAACCTAACATCATGAATATGACCACATGGTTTCCCCTTTACCTCAACCTGACATCATGAATAATGAATATGACCAAATGGTTTCCCCTTTACCTCAACCTGGCATCATGAATATGACCACATGGTTTCCTCTTTACCTCAGCCTGACATCATGAATATGACCACATGGTTTCCCCTTTACCTCATTCTGACATCATGAAAATGACCACATGGATTCCCCTTTACCTCAACCTGACATCATGAATATGACCACATGGTTTCCCCTTTACCTCAACCTGACATCATGAATAATGAATATGACCAAATGGTTTCCCCTTTACCTCAACCTGGCATCATGAATATGACCACATGGTTTCCTCTTTACCTCAGCCTGACATCATGAATATGACCACATGGTTTCCCCCTTACCTCAACCTGACACATCATGAATAATGAATATGACCACATGGTTTCCCCTTTACCTCAACCTGACATCATGAATATGACCACATGGTTTCCCCTTTACCTCAACCTGACATCATGAATATGACCACATGGTTTCTCTTTACCTCAACCTGACATCATGAATATGACCACATGGTTTCCCCTTTACCTCAACCTGACATCATGAATATGACCACATGGTTTCCCCTTTACCTCAACCTGACATCATGAATAATGAATCATGAATAATGAATATGACCACATGGTTTCCCCTTTACCTCAACCTGACATCATGAATATGACCACATGGTTTCCCTTTACCTCAACCTGACATCATGAATATGACAACATGGTTTCCCCTTTACCTCAACCTGACATCATGAATGACATGAATATGACCACATGGTTTCCCCTTTACCTCAACCTGACATCATGAATATGACCACATGGTTTCCCCTTTACCTCAACCTGACATCATGAATATGACCACATGGTTTCCCCTTTACCTCAACCTGACATCATGAATATGACCTGGTTTCACCTCATGACATGAATAATGAATATGACCACATGGTTTCCCCTTTACCTCAACCTGACATCATGAATAATGAATGACCACATGGTTTCCCTTTACCTCAACCTGACATCATGAATATGACCACATGGTTTCCCCTTTACCTCAACCTGACATCATGAATATGACCACATGGTTTCCCCTTTACCTCAACCTGACATCATGAATATGACCACATGGTTTCTCTTTACCTCAGTGAAAAATGAACACATGGTTTCCCATTTACCTCAGCCTGACATCATGAATATGACCACATGGTTTCCCCTTTACCTCAACCTGACATCATGAATAATGAATATGACATCATGAATAATGAATATGACCACATGGTTTCCCCTTTACCTCAACCTGACATCATGAATATGACATGGTTTCCCCTTTACCTCAACCTGACATTTCCACATGGTTTCCTTTACCTCAACCTGACATCATGAATATGACCACATGGTTTCCCCTTTACCTCAACCTGACATCATGAATATGACAACATGACATCATGAATATCATGAATATGACCACATGGTTTCCCCTTTACCTCAACCTGACATCATGAATATGACCAAATGGTTTCCCCTTTACCTCAGCCTGACAGCATGAATTTGACCACATGGTTTCCCCTTTACCTCAACGTGACATCATGAATAATGAATATGACCACATGGTTTCCCCTTTACCTAAACCTGACATCATGAATATGACCACATGGTTTCCCCTTTACCTCAACCTGACATCATGAATAATGAACACATGGTTTCCCCTTTACCTCAACCTGATACATTATGAATAATGAATATGACCACATGGTTTCCCCGTTACCTCAACCTGACATCATGAATAATGAACACATGGTTTCCCCTTTACCTCAACCTGACATCATGAATATGACCACATGGATTCCCCTTTACCTCAGCCTGACATCATGAATATGACCACATGGTTTCCCCTTTACCTCAACCTGACATCATGAATAATGAATATGACCACATGGTTTCCCCTTTACCTCAACCTGACATCATGAATAATGAATATGACCACATGGTTTCCCCTTTACCTCAACCTGACATCATGAATATGACCACATGGTTTCCCCTTTACCTCAACCTGACATCATGAATATGACCACATGGTTTCCCCTTTACCTCAACCTGACATCATGAATAATGAATATGACCACATGGTTTCCCCTTTACCTCAACCTGACATCATGAATATGACCACATGGTTTCCCCTTTACCTCAACCTGACATCATGAATAATGAATATGACCACATGGTTTCCCCTTTACCTCAACCTGACATCATGAATAATGAATATGACCACATGGTTTCCCCTTTACCTCAACCTGACAGCATGAATAATGAATATGACCACATGGTTTCCCCTTTACCTCAACCTGACATCATGAATAATGAATATGACCACATGGTTTCCCCTTTACCTCAACCTGACATCATGAATATGACCACATGGTCTCCCCTTTACCTCAACCTGACATCATGAATATGACCACATGGTTTCCCCTTTACCTCAACCTGACATCATGAATCATGAATATGACCACATGGTTTCCCCTTTACCTCAACCTGACATCATGAATATGACAACATGGTTTCCCCTTTACCTCAACCTGACATCATGAATATGACCACATGGTTTCCCCTTTACCTCAACCTGACATCATGAATATGACCACATGGTTTCCCCTTTACCTCAACCTGACATCATGAATAATGAATATGACCACATGGTTTCCCCTTTACCTCAACCTGACATCATGAATATGACCACATGGTTTCCCCTTTACCTCAACCTGACATCATGAATATGACCACATGGTTTCCCCTTTACCTCAACCTGACATCATGAATATGACCACATGGTTTCTCTTTACCTCAGTCTGACATCATGAAAAATGAACACATGGTTTCCCCTTTACCTCAAC